>NW_026732158.1:225000-356398 GCF_028476545.2 Physella acuta | reverse complement strand
TAGCCTATAAATGTATGTATATATTCTAGAACCACCTCCCCGCCCAGCCCCCTGACACACGCTCAGGATGGGCTTTTACCAAATGATGTATACTTTGTGTTCTATTCTTTTGTTACTAGACCAAAGCTTGTTGATTATGAATTCTTCTCGCTCGAAGTGGAGGCGCCAAAACCTTTTGACTATATTGCACTAATGTATTCTGGGGGATGTTTTTTTTAGATACCGTAAAATCTGTACCGCAACCTTTCTGGTGCAAAAAAATACGATTTGGTATTAAAAGAATCTGGGTAAGTTATCACTCTATCAATCTATCGATTTATCGATCTATCGATCAATCATATTTAATCTAATCAAATCTAATAATCTAGCAATCTAATCTATCAATAATCTAGTTTATCTATTAATCTAATCTATTAATCTATCATCTATCATCTATCAATCTAATCTATCAATCTATTAATCTATCAATCTATCTATCTATCTATCTATCTATCTATCATCTATCATCTATCATCTATCAATCTAATCTATCAATCTAATCTATCAATCTAATCTATCAATCTAATCTATCAATCTAATCTATCAATCTGATCTATCAATCTAATCTATCAATCTAATCTATCAATCTAATCTATCAATCTAATCTATCAACCTAATCTATCAATCTAATCTATCAATCTAATCTATCAGTCTATCAATCTATCAATCTATCCTATCAATCTATCCTATAAATCTATTAATCTATTAATCTATTAATCTATCCTATCGATCTATCGTTTCAATCTATTAATCTATCAATCTTTCCCATCAATCTATCCTATCAATCTATCCTATCAATCTATCCCATCAATCTATCCTATCAATCTTTCCTATCAATCTATCCTATCAATCTATCCTATCAAGCTATCCTATCAATCTATCCTAATCAATATATCATTCTGTCTGTCTAAAGAGGAGCAAAGAAAAAGATTTGTTATGGCATCCTTATGAGGAGAATGAAGGAGTGAAACGAGATACTTATTTATAGGAAGAGAGAGGGGCTTAGATCAAGAGAAGGGGGGCAGGGGAGGTGTATTTAAATAAATTAGGCGGTGAAAGTTATCTCTAATAACAATCATCTCATTTTTCTAGTGTCTTTTCACGGCATTTTTATTTTTAATTATATTTTGATCCTATAATCAATGGCGCCATTCTTTGTGGATATATATATATATATATATATATATATATATAATATATATACTATATATATATCGCTAAACCTAGACACGATTTCATTTATTTATTTGGTATCCAAGACTCACCCAAAGCGACTGCACATTAACACTAAATCTAGACGGAGTTTATTTTTACCCTAAGCCTTGAACCTTGCCATACCCTAAACAAAAGCTGCATTTGTAGATCACGCAGATCAAAACTAGACTCTACATCTATATTCTGGACCTGTTTTCTACATTTAGACTTAAAACTTGAATCGTACAGACCGAAATCAAGTTTCTAAACCGACTTTTAAACTGCTGTATATACAACTTTATGCTTAGGCGTTTTTGTTTATTTATACTTCGCTTATAATTAAAGGAATCGTGTCTTTAATTATAATGTTTCGAATGTTTATTTTGTCCACAGACATTTCAGCATGGCTTTGCTGTTTAGTGTAATGAACATATCCATCACCATTACCCATTACATATCACATGGAACGTATGTCGATTTTCATCTGGCTCCCCGCGACTACAAACGCGAGAGTGTTTGCCCTTATAAAGTAAATACTTTGACTCTCTCTAAAAAAAAAATTAAAAATTAAAAAAAAAAAATACACCTAAGTCAGGGGTCGGCAACCTGCGGCTCGCGAGCCGCATGCGGCTCTTTTGATGTCAAGGTGCGGCCTCTTCAGCTCCATGCATAAATATTAATTATTTTATTTTATTTTTGAAACTCATGAAAATATTAGTCTGCAACACTCGGTAATGAACCATGTAATAATAAATATAAACAATAAACATTTCTATTAGAATATTTAGTTACTCCGTTTTTCAATGTACTTCATTGTTCTCTAAAATTCGGTAATTTAAATGTAAACAGTGCCTGTGCTTGGGCCATATTTATCGGTGCAAGGGTTTACCTACACTACTGCACATGAAAGCCTTGAGTGTAAGTTAATCACTCACCGTAATATCATCGTTAATCCCTCACCGCCTAAGTGTCGGGGACGGAAAGTGGCGCTCTCTTGTTAAGCCGATTACAAAATCGTACAGTCCCTAGCTCGGTTTAATTATCGAATGTCGTGTGCCATTATATATATAAATTAATACATAAATTTATAAGAATATATATATATTATATATATATATATATAATATATATATATATATATTATATATATATATATTATATATATATATATATATTATATATATATATCCATGTATATATATATGTATATATATATATATATATATATATATATGTATATATATCAATATATATATATATATATATATATATATATATATATATATATACATGGATATATATATATATATATATATATATATATATATATATATATATATATATATATATATATATTTATATATGTATATATATATATATATATATATATATATATATATATATATATATATATATACATGGATATATATATATATATATATATATATATATATTCTATATTTATATTTTCTCTATATATATATTCTAAAATTTTGAATGCATAAGACGCGTAAATGCAGATATTTGTATTGCTTATTCAGGTTTACAAAAACGGTCTGCATTTAAATTTAAAAGAGAAACACCTTTAATTTGCTGTGGACTACGTTAACACATATGATAACAATTTTGTTTTATGCTGTTCTCTATAACTTTTGTTAGAATTACAACATCCTTTTTTGGTCGAGGTTTCATTCAGCAAAACGAACAATTATGTCTTTTACACCAGAAGCTGGTAAGTAGGTCAACCAACTAGTTCTATGGCTCATGCAGGTTTTATTGAGCCGTAGAACTATTTAGTGACCTACTTATCATTATCAACACATATCTTCACGTAAAGATATGTTTTGATGCGTATAATGTATGTAAAATTAATTTGTGTTTGTCTATCTTTCATTATACATTATCATTATCAACACATATCTTCATTTAAAGATATGTTTGGATGCGGATAATGTATGTAAAATTCTTTTGTATTTGTAAATGAATAACTTGTATTCTTTTTCCAGGAATACTCCGTATCTGCACCAAACATATTACACAAGCAATTCAATGACAACACAAAGTATATTTTATTCATTTATCATAAATAGATTATATTTTGGGCTAAAATTTAGCGAGGTTTATCTTGTCCATTTTAAGATTTTCTTTCAGTGATTATTGTATGGTTTCGTATTTTAGTCGAACGTTCTTTCAGTGATTATTGTAATGTTTCGTATTTTAGTCGAAAGTTTTTTCAGTGATTATTGTAATGTTTCGTATTTTAGTCGAACGCTCTTTCAGTGATTATTGTATGGTTTCGTATTTTAGTCGAACGTTCTTTCAGTGATAATTGTAATGTTTCGTATTTTAGTGGAAAGTTCTTTCAGTGATTATTGTAATGTTTCGTATTTTAGTCGAACGTTCTTTCAGTGATTATTGTAATGTTTCGTATTTTAGTCGAACGTTCTTTCAGTGATTATTGTAATGTTTCGTATTTTAGTCGAACGTTCTTTCAGTGATTATTGTAATGTTTCGTATTTTAGTCGAAAGTTTCTCAGCCCCAACGGAGATAGGAATGCTGCTCCTTGCCGGAAGAAACAAGGAGGAATACTATTCCGCAGGTGATTGTTTTTCTCGATAATGTTGTGTCTTTTTAACTTTCTGGTATACGCAGTATAGAGGATGTATTGTAATCGTGCGAAAAATCGAAATCGAGATTTTCACAAATCTCCACGTTTTACACCTCCCTGAGTCTGAAAAATTGTGTCCGTATGTCTGTGTGTGTATGGCTGTGAACACGATAACTTGAATATTAGTATTATATCAGATTTGTAATTCTGTTTCAACTTTTTAGCGATTTCCGGTAACCGGAAGTGGAACTTTTTCTACTTTCAATTTTTTTTAAAGCCTATAACTTGAGTACTATTTTAGATAGATAAATGAAATCTCACATATAAGTAAAAGATCTAATTTTCTGCCTTCTAACAAATTTTGAGTAATTTACGTTGCCTGGAAGCAGAAGTAGTAATTTTCGCTATTTCCGATTTCTCTAAAAACGCATATGAATTTATAAAGTACTAATGATATTCCACACTATTATACACATTTTGTTTAGCGTTCACACGGTGCGCAATTCTTTTTTCTACGCGATTCTATCTATATATATAATTCTCTTCTGGGATCCGTTAGAAAACAAGCTGCAAGCGCCTCCTTGCAGTCCCCTCTTTTTCTCTCTGTCACTATCACTACCACCCCCACCCCACCCCCTACATTGTCTGGTGAGCTGTGGTCACGTTAATGTTTACAAATCGTAGACGGGTTTAGTGTTTTAGTGACGGCTATCAGGGGCAGATAATTTAGTTTGAAACGATTTTAAACTTACAGGAGGTTACTAAGAGGAGGCTGCTTTCACGGGGGGGGGGGGGGGGGTGTAGGGTAGGGGTTGGGGGAAAGGGAGGGGGGGGGTTAGTGTTTTAAAGCAAATATTTTCAATGGCAGCATTGGTACTGTCGAATTCACAAATTATGAATTACTGAAAAGTAGAAAATAAAACAACTAAATAGCGGCGTATAATACGCCGCGGGGCGGCTCGTTCTATTTAAAAAAGTTTAAGTAATTTTAAATGGATTAAAAATCATGACTATATCCCGAGTTGCCATTCCGCGTAGTGTTATATAAGAATATTCGAGAAAATGTAGGGGCGATCACTCCCGGTTTATTTGGATTTACTTCCATAGCCTTTGTCCAACCAAGAACAAACTACAAGGCAGCAGGTTTTTCTTCTTTAGCGTTCGTAATTTTTAGTGTTGGAATAGATCCCTGTTGAGATCCCCCCCCCCCCCAACACAATTAAGAATACTTGTCCACGTGTTATGTGCCATATTGACCGTTGACTCAAATTTCAGCCTGCTTTTCTTTTTGAATTGGCTTCCATAGCCTTTGTCGAGCCAAGAACAAACTTCAAGGCAGAAGTTGTTTAATTTTGGAATTCAAAAAGAGCTATTGTTCCCAGCTATTCGGGCTCTTCTGCCCGGGGTTCGAACTCGAGCAGCCTCTCTTTAGTCCGTAGTCGCTTTCTTTTAACCATCAACAAATCACCGCTGAACTTAAATCTTGTTCTCTTCCCCTTTTTTTTCTAATTTAGTAATAACTTAAGTAACTTGAAATTATTAATTTAATATCTAATTAGATTAAAAATAAGATACGATTGACTTATATAAGATTATA
The DNA here is from genome assembly GCF_028476545.2 of Physella acuta. Lineage (NCBI taxonomy): Eukaryota > Metazoa > Mollusca > Gastropoda > Physidae > Physella > Physella acuta. The sequence continues at coordinate 350,959 of NW_026732158.1, read as the reverse complement.
TCCGTAAAAATTTTTATTTCGCGAGATCACTGTGTGTATGCCAAAATTTACTAGAAGATTTGACACAAACAAAAGTATGGTTAAAAAATAAATAAAAATGCATTAAAAGTTCTTTTTCTACCATTTCATCAGATTCAATTTATGTGTACCCCGATGCAACAAAGTATACATTTTATGGTCGTAGAATACGGAATAGCGAAGGGGAATATATGTTTGATTACTACGTGTTGATTACCTCTGGAAAAGACGTAATACCTCCTCTAACGGTTGTGTTCACCAACGGTACAAAAAAAGAAATCGACACTCCAGAAATGGGAGACATGTACAAGGTAATCGAAGATTGAAAACGATGAAACATTTCTTGTTACGTCCCTTGTGTTATATTTATCTTAGTGATGTCCCTTGAGTGTGCGGCCGTGTTGTTTAAATATGTCAGCGAGACCGGTATGAAGGAGTTTTGTGACTATACTTGGCTGTACTGTGTATAAATAATCAAGTGTAGAAGCTAACTTGAAAGTACCATTCCCCTTCTGTGATGTATAGTTCACTTGTTTCTGTGACCTCGGCATAGTGTGGTCAGCACTATACCCAGCCGCCTTTACTTTCCCCAACGTGAGTGGACTAATGGACGGTCTGCTGACTTGAACCCGGATTCGAACTCGGGACTTACGGGTTAGCAGTCCAGCTCTCTACCGCTAGACCACTCCGTCCCAGGGTAAGTGACTGGGGGTAATTGACAAGGGGGGAGGGACATGACCTAGACCCCACCGACGAATACCCATTCCAATATCCCCTGACGTAGAAATACATATCCCCCCGCACAAAAATCTAGTCCTGTACATTTTCAAGTACACCGACACCTCTACATGACGCCACAGCTAAAATAGCACCCTCAGCAAAGCAAAACCTACACCATCAATAACAACTATACCTCTACCTGAAGTTCACTGGACTTTTAAATTATTTTTCATTTCAATTACTGGTTTGTTGAACGATATCAGTTCCCCAACATAACGAAGGTGGAAGGACCCTTTGAGTTTCTCGTCTACGCATGCAATTTTGAGCAATTCGAGTTCTTTCAGCCGGAGTTTTACCATCAGTATAAGAGTGCTCATGTATTGCTGTAAGTTTTCTTTTATTACCAACCAATCAATAAATCCATCCATCCATCCATCCATCCATCCATCCATCCATCCATCCATCCATCCATCCATCCATCCATCCATCCATCCATCTATCCATCCATCCATCCATCCATCCATCCGTCCGTCCGTCCGTCCGTCCGTCCATCCGTCCATCCATCCATCCATCCATCCATCCATCCATCCATCCATCCAACAATCGATCGGACAGTCAGTCAACAATCAACCAATCATATATGTATGTATTTGTGCGTGTATGTGTATGTAGATATACGAATGTTTTTCGGCTAGGCTTTGTTCAAGTCATTATTTTAAAATAAATTTTAAATGTTACTATTGAAATTTGGCGTGTTGAAAAATTTTTAAATGCAATTTTTGACAAATCAGAAAACAACTCTAAAAGAATACTTGAGGACTGCGCTCAGTAATGACCCTAAGACACGCACAAAGATAACGCCAACCCTTTTGCAAAATTCGAAATGTATTCTCAAATCATAATTGTATCCTAAAAGCGAAACTAGCACACACCCATCAATCTACTCTTCCTAGATAATTTAAAAAATTAAAAATTCTCAATAACAAAATTAGTTTTCCGAATGAAATTTAAGCATATTATTTAAACTATTTACCGAATGAATTAAGCAAATGTAAGTTCGTATCCAATGTAACCCGTTACATTTTTTTTTTAACCCAAACATACAAAACATGTATTATGTTGCACATGTATAATCTCCGTAATGCATTGATCCAGTCCTACTGATCATCGCATACAAAGTATTTTATGTAAAAACTCCATGCAAATTCTTTGAAAATACTTCAGTCTTCCCCCCCCCCCATGATCCACACAATCTTTGAAAAGGTTTAAACCTAAATACCCAACGTCTTTTGTAGAAAAATAGTCCTACACGCGCATTGAAGTCGTCCTACAGTACTCAACACTATTTAATGCAGTGGTTCTTAACCAGGGTTCGATTGAACCCAAGGGGTTCGGCGGAATTTCTCAGTGCGGTCGAAATAACTATAGAAGGGTATATTGAATGAGAATATGAAACTGGTGAGGTTCGGATCCTCCACAAAGCTTATTAAGCAGAACCACTGACTTAATGCAATCTATATATATAATTCTCTTCTGGGAGACGCTAGAAAACAAGCTGTAAACGCGCTCCCTACCACCCCCACCCCTACATGGCCTGGTGAGCTGTGGTTCACGCTAAATGTTTACAAGCAGAGCCGGGTTTAGCGACGACTATTAGGGGAAGATAATTTAGTTTGAAACGATTTCAAACGTAGGGGAGGGGGTGAAGGGGGGGGGGGTAACTAAGTGGAGTTTACTTTAACGGAGGGGGGGGGGGAGGAGGGGGAGGGGGTTTATCGTCCTTAACGAGCTACTTACAAAGTTTTAAAGAAATATTTTCAGTGGCAGCGTTGGTACTGTCAAATTCACAAATTATGAATTACTGAAAAGTAGAAAAAACAACAACTAAATAGCGGCATATGATATGCCGCGGGTCGGCTCGGTTTTTATATTTCAAAACGTATTTATTTCATTCTAAAAAAATATGAATAGTTGTGACGTTTTTCCCACGTTTTCTTTTTAATTTTAAAGGAATCCATTGCATGAACAGATCTTAGAAGTCATGATAACTGTGACTGGTACGAAAGAGGCCTTGGATAATCTCAAAATGAACGGGAAACCATTGGCTTTGAGGTACGTTGTTTAGAGACTTTAGCTGCTGCTTTATGTATCAAGTTGTCATGGCAACAGCGTGAGATTGTGTATAGCCCGGATGTACTTTAGCCAGAGTTGCACCTGGCCTGTTGGTTTGGTCGGCTCGGTGAGACAAACCCCTAGCTGGCCGAGACGGTAGTGTAATGGTTACCATGCGGATGGTGCGGGTTCGAAACACATCATCTCAATCTATATATATGTTACCGAGTCTATTTACTTGTAGTGCCAAATGTTACCGATTTCACTGCTGACAGCGCCAAATGTTACCGAGTGTATTTACTCGTGCTACCTTTGACCAGCACACAACATCGACCACAATATAGATACTCGGAAGTGCAGGTTTACATTGATCTCTTTATTACATGAATCAATAGAAATGCTCCACATAACAATGCACCAATGTTCCACAAGAATACAATGAACCAACTGACCCCCACTGTCCTCACTAGTCCTAACATAACAGAATGCACGTGTCCATCGTTCCTATTCTCAAGAATCACACACGTCTACACCGTTCAGTAACCAACTGGGTTCTGCCTCTCTCTACCAGTCGCCTTCCCATCATCCCCTCGTATACGTAATAATTACCATTTGTTGCATCAGAACTATTAACTGCGCAGCGGCCTGGTGTTCGTTATCAGTCCTGCAACTGTTGCATCAGACTGTAATACGTTCTTACAATAGTATGGTAACTACCCTAGTTACATATATAATTCTCTTCATGGGGACCATACGAGACACCATGCAGCTTAGCCACCACCCTCATCCCCCACCTGTCAGGTGAGCTATGGTTCACCCCGAATGTTTACAATATTATAGCCGGTTCGAATAAGTGATGGCTATTAGGGGCAGATAATTTAGTTTTTAAACGATTTGAAACTAAGGGGAGACAAGTTCTGCGTGATACATTCAGTGTCGTCTGTAAACGGCTGCTTCACTGGGCGGGTTGGGATGGGGCGGGGGTGGGGAGTGTGGAGTGGGGGAGGCAGGGGTGGGGTAGTGTTGAATTCACAAATTATGAATTGCTGATAAGTAGAAAATAAAACAACTAGATAGCGGCGTGTGCTACGTCGCGGGTCAGCTCGTGTTAAAGTATTTGTGGGAGACGGCGTGGTGACGTTCGCTAGCCCGAAAGTCACGTGTTCGGATCTTGGGCACAAGGCCGTATGTCGTCCCTTGACCGAACTTCACCTCATGTCCAAACTAGGTGGATGCAATGCACTAGGGGGTCGTCCATAAATGACGTTTGTTATTCATATGATGTTCGAACTCGTTAGATTTAATAATATTTTCATTTGTTATTTTCATGCTGTTCGAACTCAGAAAATATTGTAACCCGCAGTTATCCAAAGGATAACGGGTGGTCTAGTAGCTATTAAAAACGTTTTTTTTCCAGTTATATTCGTGTCGTGTATCAAGAAGACGACATGTATTCGGGGGAGGCTAAAATCACTGCTCAACCTGTGCAAATCAGCTCAACAAAAAATATATCAATTTTCGTAAACGCTGTGAACAGGAGAAAAAATTATTTTGAATATTCTAGTCATGGACCATCAGCGACGCTTTTAGATGTAAGTTTAATTTTCAAAATGTTTGACAAAAATAGATATATGTTTAGGTGAAAGTATACGTGTGTTTTGTTCTTAGACGCGTTTTTTCTTCTTCTGACAACAAAGTTCACGATCGCGTTCACGTTCGCATTGACGTTCACGTTGACTTTAACATTCACGTTAATGTAAACGTTGACGATAGAGATCATGATCATGATCACGTTCACACGTACACGTAGACGTAGACGTAGACGTACACGTAGACGTACACGTACAAGTACACGTACACCTACCTACACCTACATCTACATCTACAAATACACTTACAATGTCTTACATCTACACCTACACCTACACCTACACCTACGCCTACACCTACACCTACACCTACACCAACATCTACACCTACACCTACACTGTCTTACACCTACACCAACACCTACACCTACACTTACACCTACATCGCACCAACACATACACGTAAATGTACTTTGAAATTCACGTTTACTTTTACATGTTTATTTTTCAGTTGCATCTGCATGTGCCTGATTGTACTTTCGTATTTCCATCAGTCTTTTCCAGTTGGCAAATTGCAATTTACAAATGTTAATACCCAATATATTGAAAAGCCGGTTCCAAATTGTTCAAAATTTTTGTTGCCAAAAATCATATTTTTCAACCAAAATTGAATCTATATATATAATTCTCTTCTGGGAGCCGTTAGAAAACAAGCTGCAAGCGCCCTTACAGTCCCTTCTCTTCCTCTCTACCGCTACCACCCCCACCCCCTCACATTCTCTGGTGAGCTGTGGTTCACGCTGTTTACATTTTACAATCATAGAGACGGGTTTGGTGACGGCTATTAGGGGCAGATAGTTTAGTTTGAAACGATTTTAAACTTAGAGGAGGTAACTAAGAGGAGGCTGCTTTCACGTGGGGGGGGGGGGGGGGAAGGGGGGGGGGGGTTTAGTGTTTTTAAGCAAATATTTTCAGTGACAGCATTGGTACTGTCGAATTAACAAATTATAAATTACTGAAAAGTAGAAGAAAAAAAAAACAACTAAATAGCGGCGTATAATACGCAGCGGGTCGGCTCGTATCTTATAATAGTTGTGTAATAAGTAGGCCTACAACATTACTTCCGGTTTCATTAAATCTAAAAAATAATTAAAGAAATAATTACTAGTAAAATTTATCAAAAACTTTTATATTTAATTTGGATTAGTAGAGTCAGGGTGTTGTGGTGATTGGGGATGTTGTATTATTTAATATAAATACAATATAAATACAATATAAATTCACAATAGATCACTATTGTGTATTTTTATTATGGAAAACAATTGTTCTGACTTTATTTTCTTACTCTCCCTGGCCAGTCCGGTTGACTTCAAGGCGAGGTTGGGGCAGTTTTTTAAAAATATTCGAATTGATAAAATAAATCTACACGGTTTTTCAACGGCTTATATTCGATTCAAAATTATAAAAATTAGTGTACTTGATGTTTCCAAAACGGCTTTAATTTTTGCAAAATGTAACTATAATTTTATCGATTGCCATATTTTTAAAAAAAAGATCTTAGAAAAAAAATTAAGTATGATTACATAGACTTTTCATGCCTGTTGAAATTGTGTTTGCATGTGCATTTTATATCATATCGCTTTTCATATAGGCCACACATTTCAACATAAGTGAGAAAGAACCCGAACCCCAACGCAAATCTGAAACCGAACCCGTAGCTGTAGCTGCTCCTGGCTATAATGAATTTAATATAGGTGAGTGCTGTGCTCTGTACCTGACAGCCATCACGCCCCCACGCTATGTTATTTTAGGGCACAGAATATGTTTTTAAAAATATTGTTCACAACAAATAGTTTAAAGGCTTGAAATATACATCATCCCAAACGAATTAGTTAAACTCGACTTATATACATGTGCATATAAATTTAATTATACATACACATACGTTTACCCTTAAACACAGATTAAACAAACTCGTATACGTGCATACCAATACCTGTATCTCTACATTTAACTATACATATATATATATATATATATATATATATATATATATATATATATATATATATATATATATATATATATACATATAAATATATATATATACATATATATATATATATATATATATATATATATATATATATATATATATATATATATATATGTGTGTGTGTGTGTGTGTGTGTGTTACGGTCAAAGCCCCAAGTGAGGCCAAAGCACATATTGGCCGACCAATGTGCATTGGCCGACTCTCTTGGCTATAGCCCGAAGAGCTTAGCACTTAGAGCGTATTTCATACATTGGCCGGCCAATGCACGCGTTGGCCGTGATGTCCTGGCCAATGTCCTATCTAGACTGTTTCCTTATTTTTGGTATTCATCGCGACATGGACCAAATGGGCCGTCAGACCAAGAGTCAGACATATCAGATGGATGTCAAAATATTTCTGAACTAAAGAACATGTGGCCTGAACTTAAACTAGTTCACGGAAAACCAAGGCATAGCCAAAGCCAAGGTTCAGTAGAACGTGCCAACCAAGATGTTCAAAATATGATGATGACATGGGTGCAGACAAATGAATCAGCTCAATGGGCTGAGTCTCAAACTTATTCAATGTATGAAAAACCTTTCTTTTAATCAAGGAATCCAACAATCGCCATACGAAACCTTGTTTGAATGCAAAGCAAAAGTAGGGCTTGGCACTTCAAATCTACCAAGAAATGCTCTCTATAATTTAGTTACTAAAGAAGGTCTTGAGAACATTGAACAAGAAATGGAGCTTGCCATAAATGCAACGACATCCTCAGCTAACACATATGCTGCCGTGGCGGAACGTCCAGACCAGTTGCGTGGCAATAATATGGCCAACATATTAAGTGTACTTTGTGAAAAATATTGTAGTGCAGCCCATTCTTGTGGATCCTGTGGCAACGATACCCATGCAATTTGCGGAATAGCCAATGAAGCAGACGAAGGTTACGGAGGGAACAGCACTCGCAGAATATGTCATAATAAACAAGAAACCATGGACAACAGGTCAGCAGCTCATACTGGCTTGCAAACTCAAGGTGCTAAGATGCTAACAAAATTAAATACAAATTTTAAACAAGCTGAAGTGGGAGATAATGTTCGCATCCATAAACCACATGTTGACAGAGGCCGCGGTGATCCCCCGATGTGTCATTGCAGTTGTCATTAGAGTCGAGGGCGCTTTCTACAAGTTAGGATCGGAACGTGGTGTTCTAAACCAACTGTATGCTCGTCCATTGGCACTGCGAAAAAATCGCTACGTAGTATCGCATCTTAACAATCACTGACCGGCGGCCAAGGCTACACTCGCTGCAACCAAGTGCACAACAAATCGCTGCAAGTGTAAAAATAACAAGCTTTCATGTAATTTTAAATGCCATAAAAGTTCAACTTGTTCTAACAAATGATAATATTGATTGAGACTATAATACAATAACATAATTTGAATGTTTCTTTTACTTTAAATAATAATCAATGAAGACTTAATTTCATGATCCTTACGGTATAAAAAAAAAAACACATAAGTCTGCTCACGTACTTCTAACTCGGACATATACACCTACACCTACACCTACACCTACACCTACACCTACACCTACACCTACACCTACACCTACACCTACACCTACACCTACACCTACACCTACACCTACACCTACACCTACACCTACACCTACACCTACACCTACACCTACAATTACACGTACACGTACACGTACACGTACACGTACACGTACACCTAAACCTAAACCTACACCTACACCTACCCCTACACCCAAAACCACACCTACACTCACACAACCATCTACACCCACACCCACTCACATCCACATCCACACACACACACCCACACCCACACCTACAGCTACACCCACACCCACACACACCCATACCCACACCTACACCAACACCCACACCTACACCTACACCCACACTCACACAACCATCTACACCCCACATCCACTCACATCCACACACACACACCCACACCCACAACTACAGCTACACCCACACCCACACCCACACCCACACCTACACCTACACCCACACACCCATACCCACACCTACACCTACACCCACACTCACACCCACACCCACACCTATACCCATTATAGCTTTCAATTCTATGCAGTTTGCAGACCGGACCTCTACGGAGTAGGTTGTGCCAAGCACTGCCTTTGTGATAAAAAATGTCGAATAGACGGTACCTGCGCCACCACGCCTTGCAGAATGGGAACTTTTGGGGACGGCTGTAAACATGGTAATATGCTGAGCAAGCTTAATTGGTCATGTACCCCATACGATTAGGTGACATTGTACAGTGTTGTACCCCTTACAATTTGGTGACTTGGTACAGCGATGTACGCCATATAATTAGGTGACCTTGTACAGTGTTGTACCCCATACAATTTGGTGACTTGGTAGAGTGTTATACCCAATACAATTTGATGACCTGGTACAGTGATGTACCAACACGATAACGTGACCTGGTACAGTGATATATGTGACCTGGTACAGTGTTGTGCCAATACAATTTGTTGACATGGTACAGTGATTATGTGACCTGGTACAGTGTTGTACCCCAAACGATGAGGTGACCTGGTACAGTGATTAGGTGATCTGGTACATTGATGTACCAAATACGATAGCGTGACCTGGTACAGTGATTAGGTGATCTGGTACAGTGATGTATCAAACACGATAACGTGACCTGGTAAAGTGTTTAGGTGACCGGGTACAGTGATTAGGTGATCTGGTACAATGTGATGTACCAAATACGATAACGTGACCTGGTACAATGATTAGGTGACCTGGTACTGTATTGTACCCCAAACGATAAGGTCACCTGGTACAATGCCTCATGTAATCCTGATAAGATCGTGAAGTACCCGAATGCGCAATGCAGACACACAAACACACGGGCAACAAGAAAGTGAATCTCGATGACGACACCGTCGGTTATGAGCTTAGTCTTTGGGCCGCGTCAGTTGTAGGATGGGAATTAAACGCAGAGATTATGAGTTATAAAGGCGCTTTAATCGGCGCAACGCAAAATTACTTTTGAAAGATTTTAAAACCAGTTTTAAAATGAGAGAACTTTAAAAGACTTTAAACCAATTTTAAAATAAGACAATTTTAAAAGACTTTAAACCAATTTTAAAATAAGACAATATATAAAGAAAAAAATACATTTTCAGAATACTGTTTGCGAACACTGGCAAAACTCGTATAATTATAGCTAATTACAACCATGGTACAGATAAAATTAATGTCTTAATTAAATTTTTACTGCAGCATGGTATTTTTGATATGTTTCTACTTGCATTAGAACATAGATAGTCTAGTTACTCGATGGGTAGGCGTCGGGTTCTTTGATTAGCTCTGTGTGACTAGACACGCTTTTTGCAGCTTAGTTTGGTTTTTTTTGTAATTACTTAAACTACTAGGTCTTTGCTTTAATTAGTCTAAATGTCTTGGTTTTATATTACTTAGTTTTAAAAAAAAAGATTTTTTTTCCATTATTTTATTCAAACAACTGGTCTTTTTATAACCTAGCGTGTTGTTTTGGATAGTCTTAAGATACTTTCTTGCAAGTTCTAGATATTTAAAAAAGCCTTTTTTTGTACTTCAATTTAAAATAAATTACAGCAATTAGAATTTTAAACAAAACGAAGACTGAAAAAGGTAAAAGCACTGTTCATTTTGTAGAGGAATAACCTAGTATAAACGCGTGTTCTGTTCTTCTGTTCCATAATCTACAAATACTTTCTTGCAAGTGCCAGATATTTAAAAAACATTTTTGTGCTTAGGTTTAAAAGAAATTTTAGCCCATTTTTGTACGAAACTAAGCCTGAAAGATGGTAAAAGCTTTGTTAAACTTTCTAGATGAATAACTTTGTCTAACCAGGTGTTCTGTTTGATATTCTACAAATACTTTTTTTTCAAGCACTAGATATTTAAACAAAAAAACATTTAAAAGAAATTTCAGCACATTTGTGTACGAAACTAAGCCTGAAAGATGGTAAAAGCTTTGTTAAACTTTCTAGAGGAATAACTTTGTCTAACCAGGTGTTCTGTTTGATATTCTAGTATAATTCTACAAATACTTTTTTTCAAGCACTAGATATTAAAAAAACATGTAAAAGAAATTACAGCACATTTTTGTACGAAACTAAGCCTGAAAGGTGGTAAAAGCTTTGTTAAACTGTGTAGAGGACCTAGCCATCCACGCCACGGACGTTTCGCCTCGTGAGTTGTTTGATGGGGACATTAACACTGGCACCGTACTGGCCAATGTCAAGGCTTCTGTGACGTTGAATAAACCTACACCTGTAAACTCTTTTACCTTCGTGTTTGACAAAGGAGGTGAGTGTGTAGTTGGTAGTATCAGTAGCGTAGCGGTGGGGGGGGGGGGGGCATATGCCCCCGGGCGCCGACCTTAGGGGGCGCCAAAATGGATTGAAAAAATAAATTGATAGGTTGAAGGGGGTGCAAATCGAAATCTTGAGGTGGGGGGGGGGTGCAAATCGAAAGTTTGTGGGAGGGCGCAAATCGAAATCTTGAGGGGGGGGGGGGGGGTTGCAAATCGAAAAGTTTGTCCCCGGGCGCCGGTAAGGGTCGCTACGCCTCTGGGTAGTATCGATGCTTTATTATAACATGTGGTTTATCAAAAGTTCCCTTTTAAAATTTGACGGTCTATAGGGCAGGTGAAGTAGAGTTCACTTGTTTCTGTGAACTCGGCATATGAAGAGATAGTGTGGTCAGCACTATGCCCAGCCGCCTTTACTTTCCCTAATGTGAGTTAGCTTACCCATCAGAGTTGGGTGGACTCAGGGACGGTCTACTGACTTGAAACCGGATTCGAACTCGAGAGTTACGGGTTAGCAGTCCAGCTCTCTACCGCTAGACCACACTGTCCCATGATTTATCAAAAAGTCGTTGATATAGTTTAATGCGCCGTGATATAGGCCTATACGGCGTGGCGGTAGAGCTCTAGGCTACCAACCAGAAAGTCTCGAGTTCGAACCCAGGTCCATAAATCAGTAGAACTTCACTGAGTCCACCCAGCTCTGATGGGTACCCAAAATTATGTTACCAAAAAATAAAGGCGGCTCGGCAAAGTGCTGACCACACCTTCCCTTCATATGCCGAGGTCAAGATAGATATAAATTCTACTACATTTGCTAAATGAATCGCAAGGTCTGAAGATTATTCTTTACTTTTGTAAACAATATACTTTATTGTTTATCTTAATTAATGTAAAAGCATAATAATAACCGATATTTTATTATCTTTTAAAGCACATATATATATATATATATATATATATATATATATATATATATATATATATATATATATATATATATATATATATATATATATATATATATATATATATATATATATATATATATATATGTATTATATATGTATATACGTATTATATAATTATTATATAAGTATATATATATATAGTATAGTATATATATTGGGACGGAGTGGTCTAGCGGTAGAGAGCTGGGCTGCTAACCCGTAAGTCTCGAGTTCGAATCCGGGTTCAAGTCAGTAGACCGTCCCAACTCAGATGGGTACCTAACTCACGTTAGGGAAAATAAAGGCGGCTGGGCATAGTGCTGACCACACTATCTCTTCATATGCCGAGGTCATAAACAAGTGAATTGTACTTCACTTGCCCCATAGACCGTTAGGTTTGAAAGGGAAACTTTACTTACTTTTTACTTATAGTATATATATATATATATATATATATATATATATATATATATATATATATATATATATATATATATATATATATATATATATATATATATATATATTCTACATAGTATATATATATATATATATATATATATATATATATATATATATATATATATATGTATATACATATTATATATTTATTATATAAGTATATATTCTATATATATGTGTGTTTATCTATAATTTTTCTAGCTGATCTAAGTCAAATCACTGAAGATAAAATGGACATATATATACGAGTCGAGAAAACCCAAAGAATGGTACCGCTGACAGAAGACTACTCTTTGGTCATCAGTAAGGATAATCATGTGACCGTCCATTGGGTGAAGCCGAGGGTGGTGCAGAAGATGGAAGTAGCCGTCGCCACAAAACTCAAGGCGACGTCGTTTCATTTGGACGGGGGTAAGGTGGTCTGTATGACGTACGTTTGACGTAACGGGGGTAAGGCGGTCCGTATGACGTACGTTTGACGTAACGGGGGTAAGGCAGTCTGTATGACGTACGTACAACATAACGGAGGTGAGACAGTATGTATGACGTACGTATGACATAACGGAGGTAAGACAGTCTGTATGACGTGCGTACAACATGAAGACGTTGGACGGTTGTAGGGCAGTATGTATGACGTGCGTATGACATAACGGAGGTTAGACAGACTCCATGACGTACGTACAACATAATCAAGTATACACTCATGCACCAAATGGTAATTGAAATCCAAGTCGTAATCACTAACGAAATGTAAACGCAAACGTTAATGTACATGTCAATGCGAATATAAATGTACATACACATATAAATTTAAAAAAAAAGAGTCATGGACATCCCACAATAGATGTGGATCTTTTTTTTTCCTTATATTGGTTGAAAGCTGCACCTTGGGTTACCACGTAATATTTTCTCAAATAAATCATTTTATGATTTTCTCAAATAAATCATTTTATGATTTTCTCAAATAAATCACCTCATGAATTTCTCAAATAAATCATTTTATGATTTTGTCAAAAAAATCATTTTATGATTTTCTCAAATAAATCACCTCATGAATTTCTCAAATAAATCATCTTATGATTTTTGTCAAATACATCATCTTATGATTTTCTCAAATAAATCATTTTATGAATTTCTCAAATAAATCATCTTATGATTTTTGTCAAATACATCATCTTTTGATTTTCTCAAATAAATAATTTTATGAATTTCAAAATAAATCATCTTATGCTTTTTGTCAAATAAATCATCTTATGATTTTCTCAAATAAATCATCTTACGACTTTCTCAAATAAATCATTTTATGATTTTTCTACAAAAATTCATTACATAATTTTCTTAAATAAATCATCGTATTTTCTCAAATAAATCATTTTATGATTTTCTCAAATAAATCACCTCACGAATTTCTCAAATAAATCATCTTATGATTTTGTCAAAAAAATCATGTTATGATTTTCTCAAATAAATCATTTTATGATTTTCTCAAATGAATCATTTTATGATTTTCTCAAATAAATCATTTTATGATTTTCTCAAAAAAATCATTACAGAATTTTCTCAAATAAATCATCGTATTTTCTCAAATAAATCATTTTATGATTTTCTCAAATAAATCATTTTATGATTTTCTCAAATAAATCACCTCATGAATTTCTCAAATAAATCATCTTATGATTTTTGTCAAATAAATCATCTTATGATTTTCTCAAATGAATCATTTTATGATTTCTCAAATAAATCATTTTATGATTTTCTCCAATAAATCATCTTATTTCTCAAATAAAGTCATTTTATGATTTTCTCAAATAAATCATTTTATGATTTTCTCCAATAAATCATCTTATTTCTCAAATGAATCATTTTATGATTTTCTCCAATAAATTATTTCATGATTCTCTCCTAGGGCAACAAGCAGACTCGGCTGTAGCCGACAATAGGACCACACATAAAGGGGTCCCCCGTTCCCCGTTCTTTACACTCCTAGTTGGTGGATCGAACCCCATGCCAGAAATTGCCAAAAACCTCACGGACGGCGATCGATTTTCTACCTGTGTCAACACGGAAGAAGCAAGAGACCTGACTTTGACTTTCTCAGCGCTCACTCTCCTTGAGCGTATCATGATTTATACACCAGGTAGCTTAGTTTACCTGGGTGGTTCGTAGGGTTTAACTTAGGGTAAGGAGTGGGGGGGGGGGGGGGGGGCATCAGTGATTGTATCAAGTTCTGATCGCGAAGTGATGTAAAGAATTTTTTTTTTTGATGTAGAAATGGTGCAGTGGTAGGGCGCGCAGATGATTACCTGAAAGTCTCGAGTTCGAATCTAGAATTGGAATTCTATTAGACATACCTGACGATTCCCAGATCTGATAGGTAGCAGAGTCAGGTTCGGTCAGGTAAAAGCTGCAAGGTCATGTCGTGGTCGCTGAAACAGGTGAATCCTACTTCGTTTGAACGATAGGATTAGGGCACCAACGGGAGTAGATGATGATGATGATGATGATGATTATAATTATGATGATGATGATTATAATTATGATTATGATGATGATGATGATTATAATTATGATGATGATAGTGATGATTATGATTATGCTGATAATTATGATAATTATAATAATTATAATAATTATGATAATTATAATTATCGTAATTATTATAATTATCATATGATTACGATTAAGATTATGATTATGATAACAAGCAACTACAGACGAGGAAGAAAAGATACAGATTGTTTTCTTGAAATATTATTCTCTCGACATTTAGCATTCAATGTAAAAGAGCCGACATAACTCACTGCTTATGTAAATTAAACTGCTTGAACTATTATTCTCTCAGGAAGCTCAGAGTGGAAAGCTGAAGTGATGTGCTACGATGTCTGCGAAACGTTAGTTATGACGACTGCGCTTTCCAGCGGTGTGAGTAGAGTTTACCAGGTCAATGTGAATACGAACGTGAAGAAAGTCCACATAAAAATACTGTCGGGAACACTCAATATGTGCGAACTGCAAGCATATGCAGGTGATATGTTTTACAACTGGTGTTATAAAAATCGTTCTTAACTTAGCAATAGCTAGTTGGAAGAATATTCCAAAATAAACCGGGAGTGATCTCCCCTAAACTTTCTCGGATATGCTTATATAAAACAACAGGGGATGGGAACTCCATTTTAAATACTTAAGGTTTTTAAAATAAAATAAAATCTCGTAGAAAAAAGAATTGCACACCAGGTGAGCGCCAAATGAAATGTGCATAATAGTGCGCAATATTATTAGTACTTTATATATTTACATGCGTTTTTTTGAGAAATCAAAAATGGCGTAAATTAGTACTTCCTATTAACGGAAATTACACAAACTTTGACAGAAGGTAGAGAATTAGATCTTTTACTTATATATAAAATTTCATTCATTTATCTGAATTAGTACTCAAGTTATAGACTTTTGAAAAATGTAGAAAAAGTGACACTTCCGGTTATTGGAAATCTCTCAAAAGTTGATATGGATCTACGATTTTGATAAAATACTTATATATGAAATTTGATCAACCTAGCTGTAACGGTACTCAAGTTATCGTGTTTACACACACACACACACAGACACACAGACAGACACACATACATACGGACAAGATTGCAAAATTATGTTTTTCCGTATCAGTGAGGTGTAAAACGTCGAGATTTGTAAAAATCTCAATTTTTTTTTTGCACGATTACAAGACTTTCTCTATACTTCGTATATACGAGAAAGTAAAAAAAAAAAAATTTACTAATACAAAAAAAAAATAGTTTGAATTTTGAAAAGTATCAGTCTGAGAAATAAATTGTTAGTAGCCTTATAGGTTCTGTATTTTAAATCGTTACGTTGTTAAAAGAAATCTTAAATGTTTTAAAAACTGGCGGCACACGCAAGGCTTTGCTCCAGCCGCAAGTTTTAATGTGAGCAGAAACACGTACGCGTTCACATGTCTATACATGTAAAAAGAAATATGTATGTAAAGAAACATACCCAGACCCAGACTTGTACTATTACCAATACCTATGCCAAAACTAATATCCATACCCTTACACCTATCCATCAATCTATCCACCCCCATACACATACCTGTACCCACACGCAGACCCACACCCACTTCCAAATCCACACCCACACACAGAAAGAACGACAGACAGACAGGCAGGCAGACAGACAGACAGACAGACAGGCAGGCAGACATACAGACAGACACAGGCAGACAGACAGACACACAGACACACAGGCAGACATACAGACAGACAGGCAGGCAGACATACACACACACAGGCAGGTAGGCAGACATACAGACAGACACACAGGCAGGCAGACATACCGACAGACACACAGGCAGGCAGACATACCGACAGACACACAGGCAGGCAGACATACCGACAGACACACTGGCAGACAGGCAGGCAGACATACAGACAGACACACAGGCAGACAGACAAGCAGGCACACCGACCGACCAATAGACAGACAGGCAGACATTTTCCGACTGATCGACGGATAAATAAAAAGATGACTAAATAGATGAAACTAATGCTAAACAGATCCCGAGGGTCCGTTAGAAGATCAAATCATGGCGTCTCAAGCACCAGACGCACAAAGCAGTGGAGCCTTCATGCTTCTGCTGACCACACTGCTGGTCGCAAGTTGTGTCGTCTGCAGTGGCATGTTTTTGCTGAGGAAGAGGAGCAACGAAACTCTGGACAACGCGGGTAAACATGATGTCTTGTTGTCGACTTTACTAAAGATGATGTCTTGTTGTCGACTTTACTAAAGATGATGTCTTGTTGTCGACTTCACTAAAGATGATGTCTTGTCGATTTTACTAAAGATGATGTCTTGTTGTCGACTTCACTAAAGATGATGTCTTGTTGTCGATTTTACTAAAGATGATGTCTTTTGGTCAACTTTACTAAACATGATGTCTTTTGGTCGATTTTTACTAAACATGATGTCTTGTTGTCGACTTTACTAAAGATGATGTCTTTTGGTCGATTTTTACTAAAGATGTTGTCTTGTTGTCGACTTTACTAAAGATGATGTCTTTTGATCGATTTTTACTAAAGATGATGTCTTGTTGTCGACTTTACTAATGATGATGTATTTTTGTCGACTTTACTAAACATGATGTCTTTTTGTCGACTTTACTAAACATGATGTCTTTTTGTCGACTTTACTAAAGATGACGACTTTTGGTCGACTTTACTAAAGATGATGTCTTGTTGTCGATTTTACTAAAGATGATGTCTTGTTGTCGATTTTACTAAAGATGATGTCTTGTTGTCGACTTTACTCAAGATGATGTCTTTTGGTCGACTTTACTAAAGATGATGTCTTTGGTCGACTTTACTAAACATGATGTCTTTTTGTCGACTTTACTAAAGATGATGTCTTTTGGTCGACTTTACTAAAGATGATGTCTTTGGTCGACTTTACTAAACATGATGTCTTTTTGTCGACTTTACTAAAGATGACGACTTTTGGTCGACTTTACTAAAGATGATGTCTTGTTGTCGACTTTACTAAAGATGATGTCTTTTGGTCGACTTTACTAAACATGATGTCTTTTTGTCGACTTTACTAAACATGATGTCTTTTTGTTGACTTTACTAAAGATGACGACTTTTGATCGACTTTACTAAAGATGATGTCTTGTTGTCGATTTTACTAAAGATGATGTCTTGTTGTCGACTTTACTAAAGATGATGTCTTTTGGTCGACTTTACTAAACATGATGTCTTTTTGTTGACTTTACTAAAGATGACGACTTTTGGTCGACTTTACTAAAGATGATGTCTTGTTGTCGACGTTACTAAAGATGATGTCTTTGGTCGACTTTACTAAAGATGACGACTTTTGGTCGCCTTTAATAAAGATGATGTCTTGTTGTCGACTTTACTAAAGATGATGTCTTTTGGTCGATTTTACTAAACACGATGATGTCTTGTTGTCGACTTTACTAAAGATGATGTCTTTTTGTCGACTTTACTCAAGAGGGGGTTGTAGGCTGCGGTGTGACGTCATTTTAGAGTTGGGTATGGTTTTTTGTGACGATATGTGACGGAGGGGAGGGGGGAGGTAAAACAATCGTCAAAAAAGCGTGACGTCATTTATGGATGACCCCTAAACTGCTTTAAAGAATGTTGGTGAGTTTAAAGCAGCACGGTAAAGATGGTGTCTTATTGTCGACTTTACTATAAGGTTTATGTGGTCACATAATGAATGATCATGGGTGTAGCGAGGGGAGGGGGCGGGGTGCTGAACGCACCGGGTGACACCATTTAGATGATGACACAAGTCAAAAAATAGCAAAATATATAGAGAAAAATGTTAATTCCACTTACTTAAGTGATTAATTCGAGTGTTAAATAGTCTTTTAAGAGGTGCGATCGAAAGTTTGAGTGCCGCACCTGTTGACACCCGACCTCGCTACGCCACCTGGGAATGATGGTGAATTAAAAGCTGATTCGGCGATCTGGTTTCTAAGCCAGTGATGTTTAAGTTTTGCCAAATATGTTACTGAATGTCTGATAGTGTTAACAACTGTTAACGTGAAATTTTGGTGACCAGCACCATTGGAGCTATAAGATGTAAAGGGTTTTATTTTAAAATTTAGTTCGCCACCATGCTGACATGTGCTTTTTAAAAAAATACGAGAAACGATATAAAATGTTTTTTTGTGTGTGTCTATAACACGTAAAATGGTTGAACTTAACAGTGAGGTTATCATCTATATATATAATTCTCTTCTGGGAGTCGTTAGAAAACAAGCTGCAAGCACGCCTTTGCAGTCCCCTCTCTTCCTCTCTATCACTATCACTACCACCCCAACCCCACCCCCACATGATCTGGTGAGCTGTGGTTCACTCTAAATGTTTACAAATCCGGGTTTAGTGACGACTATTAGGGGCAGATAATTTAGTTTAAAACGATTTTAAACGTACAGGAGGTAACTAAGAGGAGGCTGCTTTCACGGGGGGGGGGGGGGGGAGGGCTGTATGGTAGGGGTTGGTGGAAAGGGGGGGGTAGTGTTTTAAAGCAAATATTTTCAGTGGCAGCATTGGTACTGTCGAATTCACAAATTATGAATTACTGAAAAGTAGAAAATAAAACAACTAAATAGCGGCGTATGATACGCCGCGGGTCAGCTCGTGTGTTTTTAAAATATCTAAGAGACTATGAATTTTTAAAATAAATGTCACGAAAACATGAAGCAGATAGATTAAGGAAATGATAGGGTGTTGGCCAAAATGAAGATTTTAAGGGCGTGGTAAATATATAACCCTATTCATGTCCTTCCACTAAACTTACATGACAGTATGTGATGAATATTTTTAGATTGATACAGATTGTAATGGGACGGAGTGGTCTAGCGGTAGAGAGCTGGACTGCTAACCAGTAAGTCTCGAATTTGAATCCGGGTTCTAGTCTATAGACCGTCCCTGAGTCCACCCAACTCCGATGGGTAACTAACTCACGTTAGGGAAAGTAAAGGCGGCTGGGCATAGTTCTGCCCACACTACCTCTTCATATGCCGAGGTCACAGAAACATGTGAACTCTACTTCACTTGCCCCATAGACCGTCACGTTTGAAAGGGAACTTTACTTTTCTTACAGATTGTAATCAAACAGGGTTAGGCATAACAACAGTCACTATTACTTAGAATTACGAACACACTTTTTTTGTAATGAAACAAATTTTACTTCAACAAAAAAAGAAGTAAATTACTTTTCCTTTTCACACTAGAGTTCTAATGACTTTACTAAAACAAATGTTACAAATTGAAACCAGCTTTTTTTTCTACTGACAATTAAGGGGCGCCAAAGAACGAAAACTCTTTTTTACCCCTATCACACCTAAAGTCTGGCATCAAACTATATCACATGCAGTTTTATGCAACCTAGTATGCCTTATATAAGCAAAGAAACATAAATAGATAAAGTCTTAGAAATAGTTTGTTATAAAATAAAAATAGCGACAACCATTTTTTTAGGTGTAACCTAAAAAAAAATTGTCATTAATTTTGGTACATTTTTAAAACTTAAGAGTTTAATTTTAGTATGTTAAATGTCAGAATACTCTACATATTGCTAACAGTTTCTTTCAACTTTCATAAAATATTTTACTACATGCAATAAGTAAATTCAAATTTTATGTTTTTAAATAACAAAAACATTGAAATGTATTAGTTCACCTAACAAAAAATGAACTTAAAATGAAAATGAAAAATTGAAACCTTATCAAATAACTAGCGAGGAAAAGTTAAATTTTGCAGGTCGACCATGAAATGAGTTGACAAACGTTTCGAAAAAGTAAATTCATTTCCTAAATCAATTTTGTCCTTAATGGTTTTACATTGTTTTGCAATGGATTTGGGGAATAATTATATTACAAATGGTGTTGCAGAGCTTCTAGCGAATTAGCAGGCTGGAAGAATCTTTTTGGTCGCTATAGGGCTGGTAAGTAGGTCAATAAACAGTTATATGGCTCATGCAAGTTTTATTTAGCCGTAGAACTGGTTACTAGTCCTATAGAGTTCAGTTTCCTATGCATTCAAATTTTGTCGTAGTACAGCATCACGTGCGTAGTTTCAAAAATTAAAAATACATCCTGAAAATAAAAACGGTAAAAAAATACAACTACTCGAGCTGATGATTACACAGACATACATGTATTATAAATATAACAATATATATATATATATATATATATATATATATATATATATATATATATATATATATATATATATATATATATATATATATATGCATATATATATATATATATATATATATATATATATATATATATATGGGGGTTGTGCCGCACCTGTGAAACCCGACCTAATGACAGATGTTGTATAATTTGAACACTATACCCTTGTTAATTGTTGAAGTAAGAGTTAACTAAAAGCTCTTTATAAATATACACTTGCCGTTCATAATGTAGTAAAAATCTGTTATTTTTTTATTTCAACAGAAGAGTAGGAAATTTTTCTACCATTTTCCACGAGGGACAGGAAATAACATCACTTTGAAAAAGACCAGGATTACATTTCTCTAAATTGATTTAAATTTATTGTATTATATTCTTTTTTTATTTATAACCAAATGTTTTAATATCAATATGGTATTTGTTTTTTCTCTCTAAAAAAAGTTTTTTTAAAGTCTTTAGTTTTCTCAGGTGAAGAATTTATATTTAAAAATGTGTCCTGTGTTTATTGAGTTGGATTAATGTTACTATTATAATTGAAGATATTTTTTAAAAAAATATTTCATCCATTGTTTATAAGAATAACAATAAAAGTTTGATAATGTTATTTTTTTTACAGACTTTTATTGTGTGTCTGTGGTGCTTCTGTCTGCATTTCGTCATGTGTCTTCTTGTCTTTCAGACATGATGACAATGCAATAAGCTATAACTGTGACTTTTTTTCTTGAGTATAGAATATAGTCCAAAAATCGGAAGCAAGCAAAAAATAAAATAAAATGAAATTTTGACGACTTTGCCGTTATACTTGCTTAGTCCTCTTTGCTCCTTATGGAGCATAGGGCCTCCACCATTTCCTTCCATTTCTTCCTATCCTCGGCTATTAATTTTGACATCTCCCAAGACATCCCTATTGGCTTCAGTTCTTCAAGAAGACTCCGCCTCCAGGTCTGTCTTGGGCGCCCTCTCTTCCGCTTTCCCTGGGGGTTCCACTCAAGCGCTTGGCGTGTAACATTTGTGTGAGCCTTTCGCAGTGTGTGACCCACCCAGCGCCACTTCCTCCTTCTTATTTGCACACCTATAGGCTCCTGCCTAGCTTTCCTCCATAGTTCCAAGTTCGGCACTTTGTCCTGCCATCTCAGCTTCAGTATCTGTCTAAGGCATCTATTCATGAAGGTCTGTATCTTTGCCGTTATACACCACCATGCTATTTTTAGTGTTGGAAGGGATCGAGCCAGAGGGTTTGAACTCGAGACATTTTCGAATTTAACAACCTTGCGCCATTAAGGTCATTGACTCAGATTGCAGCCTAGTTTTTTTTTGGATTTGCTTCCATTGCCTTTGTCCCACCAAGAACAAACTACCAATTACTGCCCCCAGCTAACGAGCCTCATCTGCCCGAGGGTTCGAACTCGAGTCTTTTCGGTTTAGCAACCATGAGCTTTACCGACTCGACCACGCCGACCCCTAACACCAATTTTGTGTTTGTGTTGTCTTTAAAAAAAAAATCAGGAGTGATCTCCCTTAAACGTTCTGAATACTACAACAGCTGTAGTGGTACGTCCAGGGTATAGAAATATTCGTTTTATGTTTTTATTTTCAATATTTTATTTAGAAAAAATAAAATAAAATAGAATCGAGTAGGAAAAATTAATTGCTCACAAAATAGAAGTAAACAATGAATGCATACATTGGCAGGATACCGAGTTCTATTTAATTGAATGTTTAAAATATTTTGTTTTCTAAAAGTTAATTAATTATGTAACAATTTTAGTCACAGTGCTTTGTCAACGAGTCTTGACCTTCGTGAAAAGTTTCAAGAAATCGGTTCGGTAGTAGTAGTATCTTCTTCTTCTTCTTGTGCGTTCCTTATTTAGTTTATGATGGAGGATTTAAATAACAAATCTAATGGAAACAAAACAATCCAAGTGGCCATGGTAACAAAAAAACAAGTCACGAATGTTGTTGAACATGTAAAAAAAAAATAAACATAGGTTTGTATGAACTGTTATTGAAAATCAAATCTCATAAAAATGAAAATAAAATACTGTCGTGATTATCCATAAAATACATCGATCTCTCCTAATGTGGGGAGAGAGAGGGGGGGGAGCTAAAGTAAGATGCCATTTAAAAAGTAATGTAAAAAAAAAACTGAATTTAAGCCTATATTTCTCGTTTGTAATAGTTTTTTAGCGCAATTTCCATTCTGGAGAATTGCGTTTATTAACTCGTCATTTCTGGGAATGGATGGATGAATGTATGGATGTATGAATGGATGTCCGGGCTTTAAGTCGCATCTCCTCCTCAACAAAGCAATATCGATGACTAGTTCCAAAAGCAATTATGTTAAGAAAGTTACGAGAATGAACATATGCCATAAAAATTCCGGGTTTCTTTCATGGATTTCCAGGAAAAGCCAAAAAAACCTTGAAAAAATGCATTTTTTTGCCCATATCTCGGCAACCAGACCACTTAGCGACTTGAAAGATGTACCTATCGATTCCTGCCATAATTTAGAACAATATTGCCGAAGAAAGTTTTCAAAAATATCCTCTCGTTCGGTCACAAATTTTAAAATTACATAAACACCTACAAACCGATCGTTCTTCTAGCTTGAACGCACCCCAGCATTATACGTCAGAGCTATTTTTAGATAACATAAGGAAATTGCGCATAAATGTCACTAGACTTTTTTAATTAACTTGTTTTTTTATAAATTGAAATTAAATATATTTAATGTTGATCAAGCTCAGAAAAATATTTAAAAAATAAATAACTTTTTTTTTTTTTTAAATTTTTTTCATATTTGCCTTGGGGCTCGAGGTAAGCCTGAAGTGTGACATCATTTAAACTTGGGGATGGGGTGGGGGGGGGGTTAAGTGTTGTTTAATGATGGGGAGGGGGTGTGTTAAAAATCAATAACAGTGGATGACCAAATATTCATAGGCCAAAAATGTCTGATCCCGGTTTATTGCAGTATATGCTTATTATAATAATATTGAAAATGTTGACAGTGATTTAAACCTTAATCTCTATTACAATGGGGTATAGCCTAGTGCTTTATTTAAATTGAATAATGTAGCATTCCTAGTCACCACAAAAATCATTACTTTACTATTCCAAAACGAAATATTGCTAAATTACTGTTATATTGCTAATAATTAGTTGTTTGAGTATTACTAGCCTAAATAAAAACCGAAAGTCATTTTGTACCCATTTCACAATTATTTATTTTTAATAAAATATTTAAATTAGGCCGTAAAATATGCTTTACAGTTTTTTATGTAGCTTTTCAATTGTACTTCCAAAACGGAAGCTGTCATAACAATTTGTGTAGTGTTTTTTTTTTAATGAAACCAATACCATGTTTTGTACGTTTAAAAGATTTCATGGATACGTTTCGATACAGAATCTAGAATACATTAGAATACAAGCGACTTATATCACATTTTAAAGTGATCAGCTTTGTAATTTTTTGTGTCTGAGATTTATTTCCCACTTTTAGTCGTTGTTTTTTCGAAGCTGTTATTGAAAATATGTCTGTTATAATTGATAGCATTGAGATTAAAAAAAAAAACCAACATTTAAAAACTAATTTAGATTAAAGTTTTTCGACTAGATCTAATCATTAAGTTAAAAAAATCGATATTCTTGCTAAATTTCAGCTCAATCAGGCCAAATTATTGTTTTAATATACGCAGAGATACACTAAAAGACACATTCACACACACACGCACACACACACATACGCACACACACACACACACACACACGCACACACGTGCACACATACACACACACACATACATACATATATAGGCTAATTAGCGACTTATATAAAAGCCTTAAAAAAGCTTGTTACTACAACTTTTTATTACAATTTTAAAAAGTATTTTAGGTTTTACAACAAACATTTTTAAATATTATTGCGGGAGGAACTGACCATGTGTGAAAGAATCTTGCTCTTAGCATGTTTTTTATGGATGGCTGCTAAAACGGGTAAGATGAGTGTTTCTTTTAGTCCTCACTCCGTGGGATGGGCGGGGGCACCGAAGTACTTTCACCGCCCCCCCCCCCCACTCTCCAACGAAATATACATTTACATAGAAAATATATACTTTAACCTGTACAAGGCTTGGGTTTTACATGCGTTTTGCAAGTGTTTATTTGCTACAAACAAACGGACGGTGTGCAGAATTTCTTCCAGGCATCTCTTCGGGGGGGGGGGGGGGTGCGGACCGCAACGGGTGACACCATTTAGGGGGGGTGACACCATTTAGGGGGGTGACACCAAGGCAAAAAATAGCAAAATATATAGCGAAAAATTTGATCGGGGTGCAAATCGCAAGTTTGAGGGGGGGGGGGGTGCAAATCGAAAGTTTGAGTGGGGGGGGGGGGGGGTGCAAATCGAAATTTTGAAAGTTTGTCCCCGCGAAGGGTCGCCACGCCTCAGGGGGGTGACACCATTAAGTGCCGCACCGGGTGACACCCGACCTCGCTACGCCACTGACTCTACCCTTGTTTACAGAAAAAGTAAATTTGTTTTGATCAGCATGTACAATGTGCGTAGAAAAATATGCTAACATTGTGGCGTCATCACTTGATTTAGACAAAAGTCTAGTCCAAACTAGGGCAAGGCATCCACTAGGGCAGGGGTCTCCAAACTACGGCCCGCGGGTCGGATGCGGCCCGCGAAGTCCTCTCATCCGGCCCGCGGAGATCTTTTTGTCCAAGGAAAAATCGTTTGTTTGGTGATGGATGAGGAACTTTGCGCAGAAAAATCAAAGACATGCCTGGAAGAAACTGGCCCCCGAACTAAAATTTGATAGTTGATGCGGCCCTCGGACTGAAAGGTTTGGAGACCCCTGCACTAGGGGAAGATGGTGTGGTCTAGTGGTAGAGAGCTGAACTGCTAACACGTAAGTCTCGAGTTCGAATCCGGGTTGAAGTCAGTAGACCGTCCCTGAGTCCAACCAACTCTGATGGGTACCTAACTCACGTTAGTAAAAGTAAAGGCGGCTGAGCATAGTGCCGAACACACTATCTCTTCATATGCTGAGGTCACAGAAACAAGTAAACTCTACTTCACTTGCCCTATAGACCGTCAGGTTTGAAAGGGAACTTAACTTTACTTTTATCAATGGTATTACTAGCCTCGGTTTATTATACCATGTACGAGATTAAAATGATAGTTGGCGTTGAAATCTGGGGACAGTTTTACATCGGATAGAATAATATCTTTTTTCTCCACCCCAAATACAGGTGCAGCTCAAGAACTTGTGTATGTGTGGGGGCCAAATCCCATCAAAAATAAGTACTCACTTCTCTTGACGTTTGTCACCGTATACCCGGATAACGATCTACACGTGAGTTTTTCTAGATCGTGTATTTACGAGTTCACATCATTTTACTAAGGACAAATTATCGTTGAGGTTTTAACATTTAAATGACATAACGGCATTTATAAGGATGTTCGTTATATTTGTGAGTTTCGCTAGATCGTCTATTTACAAGTTCACATCAGTTTATTTAAGGACAGTATATCTTGGATTTGTAACTGATTTTAAATGAAATAATGGCCTTTGTAAGGATATTCGGTTAAGGTTGCTTGATGACCTTGTTGAAAAGTTCAGCGATTGTTCATTGATTCTTTGACGCCAAAAGGCCTTCGCTGAACGTTAAAGAAGGTGTAGGGGGGGGGGGGGGGAGGTAATTTTCTAAAAAAAAAAGTTTAGAGAATAAACGGGATAAAAGATTTTGGTCCCTACTGTTTTAAAAATCTTTAAAAATTAATGTAGAATTTTATTTTAGGTTTTGTTTAGCATTTATTATAAGTAAAATCAATGAAATAAATAAAATATAATAATACTTTAATTTGCTAAAAATAGACAAAAAAGAAACCAAATATCTTGCTTCGGTAAATGTGTTATTTTATAAATATCATTTGCATAAAGCTTATACCTACAAAAGAAAGTTTTTTTTATTAGATTTTCATTTCCTTTAGCTTATTAGCTTACAGATTTACAAAATTCATTTATATATATTAATTAATTTATTTTAGTAAAACATTACACTTTGTAAATCTAATAAGAAGATTAACATAAAATTAAATAAAACACCATTGAAGTTTAATAAGTGGTTAAATTAGTGCTTGGTTCAGGCGAACAAAAAAGCATTCATAATTCTTTCAAACTTCATCGGATTTTTAAGTCTAACTTCAATGTATATGAAGAAATGTCTACTTTAGTAAAATTTGATGCTAAGGTTAAATTTCCATAGGAATGACAAACGCTGCTGTTCTATATAGCAAGCTTTAATAGATTCACAACTTAAGCTGTCGATTCTTTCTTCTAATTTCAGATTCGTTATTTAGATTACAAGAACAGTCGGAATGTTCTGGTGACGCATGAAAGAAATCTGAGACAGAACTCAAGAACGACCTATACATTAGTTGAAGTGTAGTAACAATTTTTTTTAAAATAATTATTTACTTATCACATTATTTTTATTATTAGGAAAAATGTTCAATCTATCAGAATGTAATAATAATTTTTATTATATATTTATCATAATTATTATCATAATTTTTTTATTTTTTGTAGAGTTAAAATTAATTACTTCCGTATGGTGATAAAATGATCGTGCAAAACATTTTGAATACGGGAATAGAGGCGTAGCGACCCTTCCCGGCGCCCGGGGACATACTTTCAATTTGGCGCCCCCTTGGGAGCAAATTTTCGATTTCCACCCCCTCTCGAACTTTTCATTTTTACCCAGCCCCCCCTCAAACTTTCGATTTGCACCCCCCTCAAACTTTCGATTTGCACCCCCCTAAGGTCGGCGCCCGGGGACATATGCCCCCCCCCTCGCTACGCTACTGTACGGGAATCTAAAATTAATTTTATTCAGAGGGCTCTTGTTTGGTGTTTCATGACTAATGTAAAATAGAAAATTATGTTTTCAGTAAAACATTTATACGAATACATTTTGGAAAAAACCCCAATATATTTAAACATTTTTAAAAAACGTTGAGATGTTTTTAAACATTTGAAAAAAAAGTACTTACTTTATCTAATTATATAAAAACAGCTGTTTGTCAGAATTTTTTTTGATTTAATGAGATCAGTATATTCAGCTAAATGAGTCGAACTTAAACATGCGTCCTTTTACGGAGAAAAATATGCTGATTATACTGAACGTATAATTTTTTTAAACCGTTTTTTTAAAGAAGGTAACACATATTCAATTTACTAGAATGAAGAAACAAACATTTAATTATGCAGCCGGAAAAATTATGCTTATTTTCAACATTACAGGAAATACTTATTAAAAATATGTTCAAAGTGAACATACAGGCCAAATAGAAATTATTATACTGTCCTTTAGTTGTCAATTACAAAGATTCCAACAATAAAATATAAAAAATATAATACTTATAAATTAGTAAAAAAAAAAGAAAATACCAAATTGTTGGGTTTTTTTTCTTAATAACCTAAATTACTGAATCTTCGGCGTGGTCGAGTCGGTAAAGCTCATGGTTGCTAAACCGAAAAGTCTCGAGTTCGAACCCTGGGGACAGCCACTCTTCTAGGAGAGACAATTCGAAAATCAAACAACTGCTGCCTTGTAGTTTGTTCTTGGTTGGACATAGGCTATGGAAGCAAATCCAAAAAGAAAAGCAGGCTGAAATCGGAGTCAATGGCCTCAATGGCGCATAACATTCAAACTTTAGTAAAAATCAACGAAAAAAAAATTAATAAGATTTTAAAGCCATGTTTAATTTAATAACATCGTATTCAATTGTTAAAATATTTCATGGGTCTTTCGAAAAATCCCGAGACTATTCTGGGTTACTCGGGTTCAAATCAATAGAACGTACCTGAGTCCGCCCAGCTCTAATGGGCACCTAACTCACGTTAGGAAATCAAAGGCAGCTGGACATAGTGCTGACAATATTATCCACTTGTAAACCGAGGTTACTGAAACAGATGATGATTCTGGGTTGGGTCCATTGTAATATTACTTTTTTTTTTCCTAAGAAGGGACACAATTGAAGAATAAAATCACTTTCTGTTGGCTCCAATGTAACATTCTTTTACCTAACAAGGGACATAATTGGAGAATAAAATCACTTCAATATTATTTTTTCCATAACTAGGGACGGAATTAAGGAATACAGCCACTTCCTGTTGGAGATGGAGACTGCAAACCCTTTCGAATTTGTCGCGCTGACTGAATTGACTAGTAAGGTCGCCATCGACAATTTCCGATCAATACCCACCATTGACTGGAGTATTGAATATGCCGTGATGATTCGTACAAAATCGTAAGTTATTCTGGATATATATATATATATATATATATATATATATATATATATATATATATATATATATATATATACAGTGGCGTAGCGAGGTCGGGTGTCACCCGGTGCGGCACTTAATGGTGTAACCCCCCCAGAGGCGTAGCGACCCTTCCCGGGGGCAAACTTTCAAATTTTCGATTTGCATCCCCCCCTCCCTCAAGTTTTCGATTTGCACCTCCCCATCAAACTTTCGATTTGCACCCCCCTCAAGATTTTCTCTATATATTTTGCTATTTTTTGCCTTGGTGTCACCCCCCCCCCCCCCTAAATGGTGTTACCCGGTGCGGTCCGCACCTCCGCCCCCCCTCGGTACGCCCCTGTATATATATATATATATATATATATATATATATATATATATATATATATATATATATATATGTATATGTTGTAACTTACTTAGGTCTTCTTACTTCTTTATTATTAATTATATTAATATTTTAAATGGCCTTGAGCCATCTGTTGTTCACACTAAAGAAATTGTCCATCACACTCCTGTGATAGTATTCACCACTGAGTTCGCGTGACTCGTGCTTTGGCTCCTCCCTCCCCCCCCCCCCCCCCCCGATGGTTCCTGACATTGAGGTCAACATCTCATAATTTTCAGAGTGGTATATAAGCCAGAAATATTTCAGCCCACTAGACACCCAGGAGAGAGAGAGCCACGTACGACGCCATGTTGTATCTTCTAGTTTAAGCAGATATTATCTCTAAGTTCCCAGTGTATTCGGTATTTTTCTGTGTCTCATTTTAAGAACACGTAGGTTGTGTTGATTACTTCGGTACCTTATCCAGTGTTAGTAGTTTCAGTGTGTTATTCCTAAAATCGTAAGTTGGGTCTTCCATTACTGTATATTTCTATTGTTTTTACATAGCTATTTATTATTTAGACTTGTATGCATATTAGAAGGTTGTAGATTGATTTAAAAGTATTATTAGATGCAGAAGGTCTTCGTGAGTGTTTTTACCCTAGACTGTAGATTCGGGTCCACGAAGAGTTTTTGTTTTCTGGTAGTCTTTTTAGTTTCGTAAGTCATCAGTCTTATATCATCCAAAACGAATCCGGTTATTGCGTTATCTTTACCAGTGGTAGAGGTACATAATAATGTATCATATGCCGCTATTTAGTTGTTTTATTTTCTACTTTTCAGTAATTAATAATTTGTGAATTCGACAGTACCAATGCTGCCACTGAAAATATTTGCTTTAAACACTATCAGTAGCTTGTTAAGAACGTGAAAGCAGCCTCCACTGAGAGGGGGGTCAAAACTGACCTCGACAGACCGGCGCCTTATATGGGCTGTATTACGAAAAAAAACTTTTGCCGAATGACCTCACCCCTTTGATATCTTGTGAGGTGGTAGGAGAACACCTATGGTTGTCACAAAAAACTCGGCATATCTGGGAAAACTTCGTAGGGGGTCAAAACTGACCAGTTGTATTTCCCTATATAATCTTTGTATTTTATGGGAAAAACAGGGTAATTTGAAAACGAATTTTAGGGCACTTAAACTTGGTATATCGGGCTAATTTTTTCCATGTTTGGGAACATTTTCGGTTTGACTTTGACTCAAAGTCCTCGACGAGCGATAAACGATGACCGCGAGTGAAAATCTCATTATTTGAGATATATAACGAAAAATATTCTTGCCAAACGACCCCCTTGATATTTGTGAGGTGGTAGGAGAACGCCTAAGGATGTCACAAAAAACTCGGCATGTCTGGGAAAACTTCGTAAAGGGGTCAAAACTGACCAGTTGTATTTCCCTATATAATCATTGTATTTTATGGGAAAAACAGAGTAATTTGAAAACGGATTTTAGGGCACTTACCCTCTTGACATCTGGCTAATGTTTGGCATGTTTATAGGTAAATGGCTTGGCCGTAGGGGAGTCCTGTTGGTTTTACTCAAAGCCCTCGACGAGGGCTAAAAAGTGACCGCGAGTGAAATTCACTTTATATGATCTCTATTACAAAAAAAAACTTTCCTTCGACGGCCCCCCCTTGAAATTGTGTGAGGTGGTAGGAGAACACCTAGGTGTGTCACAAAAAACTCGCCATGTCCGGCAAAACTTCGTAAAGGGGTCAAAACCGACTAGTTGTATTTCCCTATATAATATTTGTATTTTATGGGAAAAACAGAGGGTCATTTCAAGGCGGATTTTACGGTACTTAAACTCAGTATATATGGCTAATGTTTTTTGCATGCTCCTAGGTAAGTGGCTTAACCTTTAGGGAAAACTGTCGGTTTGACTCAAAGCCCTCGACGAGGGCTAAAACATGACTGCGAATGAAAATCTTATATGAGATATATGTAAATAAATTAACGAACGATCCCCTTAATATTATTTGAGGTCGTAGACCGACCCTGGAGGGTAACAAAAAACCTTTATTCCCGTCGGAAAAAGCCATTGTAGTCGTTAAATATGTTCCGATATCGTATTTTCTTATATAAGCATAGAAATTGTTTGTTTAAAAACGTAAACAAAGACATACGTCATTCGGTCCATTTTCAAGGGAGATACCTTTTTAAAATAATTATTTTTCAAATAATTTTATACTATTTTAAACAGAAACAGAAAATGACAAAGTATAGCATTTGTTTTAGTAAAAACATAAGTTGTTTATTAAGCTACGTATCCTAATTAAATAAAAAATAATTTAAAAAGTCAATGTAATATAAATTATGAGATATACTGTTCATGGAACCTCTGTAGTTATAATTCCATTTTAGTCATAGATTGCGTACTTTCAAAAATATCTGCTGAAAACGGATGTTAAACATCAACCAACAACATATTCTCTAAAATTAGCATTACTGTTTAAATTTAAGCACTCCTCACCTCATCCATCACTAAATAATTAAGCACAACTTCTCAAATGTTTTTGAAAACCTAAGCGAAGCTATGCAGTATGCCTAGTATATATGTATATATATATATGTATATATATATATATATATATATATATATATATATATATATATATATATATATATATATATATGATCGCTTATGACGGCCTATAAAGCATATAACCAGTTGACACGTAATACTTATTTGTGTTGGAGGAAATCCTTTTTAACATCAAAATTTAGAACGAAGAAGAAAGTGAAAGAATTCTTAAACAGTGACATTGAGCTAACGACCAAAGCTGTTGTTGCTTCGTTTAATAAATGTATATTATATATCTTTTAGTATCGACATTTTTTTTCCCCAGAAACTACAAAACTGTAAGCGTCTTTAGTTTACAGGCGCAACGTATTTCAATTGAGTACCAATCATACGCAGACTCAGAGGGTCCTCTATTCGAAGGGTATATGCTGAAGTCAACACAAATGCAACAGGATGGCATAATGGCTAAACCGTAAATATTTTGACATTTTCAACAATTAAAAAAATATATTTAAATAGCTAGATAAAATCGATATTAATTCTTCGGTACTGATTTAACCAAAAAGTTCAATTTTTACTAGGTTTGAATACAATTCTTGTATAATTTTGTATGTTTTAGAATGATGTAGAAAAGTAATTTCTCGCTTCATGTAAATAAAAGTATGTGTGTGTTGATGGGGCGGCTGGGGCTAAGCGGCAGAGCACTAGGCTGCTAACCAGAAAGAATCGAGTTTGAGTCCAATTTAGTTAAATGTCCATCGGTACATAACTCATTTTATGCAAAGTAAACGAGGCTTGGCATAGTGCTAACCACACATTTTCTTCATGTATCAGGAAACAAAGGAACATTGCCTCTGCCCAACGTATCTCTAGGTCTAAAGAGGGTTGTTTTATTTGATGTGTGTACGTGGTTGTTGGACTTGTACATGATGTATGTACGTGGTTGTTGGACTTGTACATGCTGTGTGTACGTGGTTGTTGGACTTGTACATGATGTATGTACGTGGTTGTTGGACTTGTACATGATGTATGTACGTGGTTGTTGGACTTGTACATGATGTGTGTACGTGGTTGTTGGACTTGTACATGATGTATGTACGTGGTTGTTGGACTTGTACATGATGTATGTACGTGGTTGTTTGACTTGTACATGATGTATGTACGTGGTTGTTGGACTTGTACATGATGTATGTACATGGTTGTTGGACTTGTACATGACGTATGTACGTGGTTGTTGGACTTGTACATGATGTATGTACGTGGTTGTTGGACTTGTACATGATGTATGTACGTGGTTGTTGGACTTGTACATGATGTATGTACGTGGTTGTTGGACTTGTACATGATGTATGTACGTGGTTGTTGGACTTGTACATGATGTATGTACGTGGTTGTTGGACTTGTACATGATGTATGTACGTGGTTGTTGGACTTGTACATGATGTATGTACGTGGTTGTTGGACTTGTACATGATGTATGTACGTGGTTGTTGGACTTGTACATGATGTATGTACATGGTTGTTGGACTTGTACATGCTGTATGTACATAGTTGTTGGACTTGTACATGATGTGTGTACGTGGTTGTTTGACTTGTACATGATGTATGTACGTGGTTGTTGGACTTGTACATGATGTGTGTACGTGGTTGTTGGACTTGTACATGATGTATGTACATGGTTGTTGGACTTGTACATGATGTATGTACGTGGTTGTTGGACTTGTACATGATGTATGTACGTGGTTGTTGGACTTGTACATGATGTGTGTACGTGGTTGTTGGACTTGTACATGATGTGTGTACGTGGTTGTTGGACTTGTATATGACTTATGTACATGGTTGTTGGACTTGTACATGATGTATGTACGTGGTTGTTAGACTTGTACATGATGTGTGTACGTGGTTGTTGGACTTGTACATGATGTATGTACGTGGTTGTTGGACTTGTACATAATGTATGTACGTGGTTGTTGGACTTGTACATGATGTGTACGTGTTTGTTAGATGCCTAACTTTCATCTGATCGCCATCATCGGTTTCGTGATGACAGTATTCCCGGAAAGATTTACGTTTACCTATTACCTATTACCAATTACCTATTAGCTATTAGCTGTTACATATTACATATTTTCTTTTACCTATTACCTATTACCTATTACCAATTACTTATTACCTTTTACCTACTAACTACTACCTACTTTCTACTACCTACTACCTACTACCTACTACCTACTACCTAATACCTACTACCTACTACCTACTACCTATAACCTATTACCAATTACCTTTTACCTTTCACCTTTTGTCTTTTATCTTTTAACTTTTTACATTTTACATTTTACTTTTACCTTTTATAATTTACCTTAACTTTTGCATTCACATTCACATTCACTTTCACCCATACCTTTATTCTTTGTTTTTACGTTTTTGTTCGTACTTTGATTTTCGTTTGTGTGTATGTGCGTGTTTGTGTTTATGTTTGTGTTTCTGTTTGTGGTTGCGGTTTTGGTTTTTGTTATGATTTGTTTGAAGGGATTTTCTTTTAAAAAGCAGTACTCTCCACTGTTTAAAAGCTGAATTTTGCCATTTCTATTAGCACCCCGACTAAAAACCTTCAGTGTAGAAATTCTTTGTAAATAATTCACGGAACATAGCGGGTTCTGGTATAGATAAGAAAAGTCAGAAACAGAGTTTCTTTCATGCAGAGTTTCTTTTGTTTTCAGAGGCGTAAGTTGATAATCTTAGGTTACTCTTGAGAAATTTCAAAAAGAATATTTTTTTTTGTAACTATTCCAAATAGATGGTGCGTTTGATTTAGCTGAATTTAACGCATTGCTATTTTTAAAAAAATGCCGATTCAGTTCTTAATTTTGTTTTTAATTTGTCGTTTGAACTATAAGTACAAATCATGATAATGTATCTAACTTTGAAGAAGAAAGAAATAAGAGGTAATATTCTTTACGAATAATTATTGTTATATTGCATTTTATATTCTAGATTATAATTGAAAAACATAAGTGGTACAATTCATTACTTATAATTATTTTTATATTGCAATTTTGATTTTGGAATATAATTGAAAGAACTTAGTGGTTAAATCATTAAAAATAACTACTGTTATATTAAATTTTAGATTCTGGAATAAAATGAAAAGAAATAAGTAGTAAAACTTATTGCAAATAATTACTGTTATAGTACATTTTAGATTCTGTAATATTTTTTAAAAATAATTAATGTTATATTATATTTTAAATTCTGGAATATAACATAATAAAATTCCTCATTTTTTTCAAATAATGCCCAGTAAATTATTATATTTGACAGACACAAAAACATGTTTCCACTTTACTAGTTTCTGGAGACTTTTTTCTCAGTTTTTTTTTTTAATAGGACAATCTCATTAATTAGTCAATTATAACCTTGTGTACGCTCTCCAGATACGTGCCGGAGGACATTACTGTCTTTATAATTACCTACGAACAGAATAGGTTTGTCCACGGTAATTAATATCTTTTGAAATTCTATCTGTACTTTGATTTCTATTTTTATTTCAAGTCATACATTAACACAGTTTATAATGTCCATTTTAATTCGGGGAATTGCTAAAAATGTTATGATTTTGTCATGCTTTAGCCGCTTTTTTAACTGGCGAGCAAAGATTTGGCTGCTTGCTACTTGGGTCACAAAATGATGGACTCTTTCCGGCGGGTAATTATAGTTTATTATGTCTTTTTACTTTCTCGTATATACGAAGTATACAGAAAGTCTTGTAATCGTGCAAAAAAAAAAAT
Organism: Physella acuta; assembly: GCF_028476545.2. Lineage (NCBI taxonomy): Eukaryota > Metazoa > Mollusca > Gastropoda > Physidae > Physella > Physella acuta. The sequence goes on along the minus strand of NW_026732158.1, from coordinate 314,912 downwards.
CGAGATTTTTACAAATCTCGACGTTTTACACTTCACTGATACAGAAAAACATAATTTTGCAATCTTGTCCGTATGTCTGTGTGTCTGTGTGTGTGTGTGTGTGTGTGTGTGTGTGTGTGTGTGTGTGTGTGTGTGTGTGTGTGTGTGTGTGTGTGTGTGTGTGTGTGTGTAAACACGATAACTTGAGTACCGTGACAGCTAGGTTGATAAAGTTTCATATATAAGTATTTTATCAAAATTAGGTTGATTAAGTCCTAGACCTAGACCTAGACCTAGACCTAGACCTAGACCTAGACCTAGACCTAGACCTAGACCTAGACCTAGACCTAGACCTAGACCTAGACCTAGACCTAGACCTAGACCTAGACCTAGACCTAGACTTAGACCTAGACCTAGACCTAGACCGGGACCTAAACCTAGACCTAGACAGATTTGGACACGGACAAAGACACAGACATAAACGTTGACATTGACAGTAGACTTAGACATAGACATAGACATAGACATAGACATAGACATAGACATAGACATAGACATAGACATAGACATAGACATAGACATAGACATAGACATAGACATAGACATAGACATAGACATAGACATAGACATAGACATAGACATAGACATAGACATAGACATAGACATAGACATAGACATAGACATAGACATATACTTACATATACTTACATATACTTACATATACTTACATATACTTACATATACTTACATATACTTACATATACTTACATATATATTTATATATATATATATATATATATATATATATATATATATATATATATATATATATATATATATATATATATATATATATATATAAACAAGCAAATACGTAGTCCTATTTGAGATAAAGTTAGATAAAACAAGTGTTCAAACAACTTTTAATAATTATGTGTTTTTTTCCGTCACTACTATAGATATTGCATTTGTTCCACCTCCACCTGTGAAGTATACTTTTTATGGACGAAAATTTAAGAAATTCGGCCTTCCGTATGACATCATAATCAAAATTTTAGTCCTTAAAGATGTATCCCCGCCTAATGTAGTAAAGTTTGAGCTTTTTAATGGTACGAAAAAAGAAGTCAGCTCATTTAATTATGGAACCGTTTTAGAGGTATTCAAATTTAATTTTTTATATAATATACTATATATAAAACTGTAGTATAATATAACATTGTATAGTTATTTTATGTTACGTCACGTTACGTTACGTTACGATACGTTACGATGTGTTGAGTTGTGTCTTGTTGTGTTTTGTGTTAAAGGTTACGTCACCTCATGTCGTGTTTTATTTTATTTTATCTTACTGTATCTTATTTTATCTTATTTTATCTTATTGTATCTTATTTTAGTTTATGTTATCTTATCTTATCTTATTTTATCTTATTTTATCTTATTTTATCCTATTTTATCGTATTTTATTTTATTTTATTTTATTTTATTTTATTTTATTTTAATTTATTTTATTTTATTTTATTTTATTTTATTTTATTTTATTTTATTTTATTTTATTTTATTTTATTTTATTTTATTTTATTTTATTTCATTTCATTTCATTTCATTTCATTTCATTTTATTTTATTTTATTTTATTTTATTTTATTTTATTTTATTTTATTTTATTATTTTATTTTATTTCATTTTATTTTATTTCATTTTATTTCCTTTTCTTTTGCTTCGCTTTGCTTTGCTTTACTTTATTTCATATTAAACATGAGGTTTACTATGCTTATGTATCGATATAAATGAACATTATTCTAAGATTAGTTTAAATTTGATTAAAACACTTTCAGTTTACCAACCTTGCAAAGATTGAATCAGTCATACCGTTTCAAGCTTTCGCAATGAAAACTCTGGAGTCCTACGTACATGTACAACTTGATTTGTTTTCATATTTCAAACGTGCACATGTAATACTGTAAGTTTGAAAGGTTTAAACAATTGTAATTTTTATCGTAGTAAAATGTAGCGTACAGATTACAACCAACCTCCAGCCATATATGTTGTAAATTATTTCTGCTTTCAATTTGAATCCCCCTTTTACACTCTTAGTTTATATTACATCTGTCATTACATGTTCGTTTTCTTCTTAATTCGGAATTGTAACTTTCGAGTAGATTTCTTCCAAAACAATTAGGCATTAGGTGTGAACATGTTGTTTGCCTTTGGTTCCGATGACTTCGATTTCAGCAAGTTTGTTTTTCTGGTTTTGCTTCAATAGAACCCGTTGACCTAAGAATAAACTACAAGTCACAGATGTTTTTGATTTTGGAGATTTTCTCATAGATGTGGTTACTATCGCCAATTAGCTTGATCTGCCAAGGGATTATTCAATTTTTCGTAGAAATTCTGTAGAGGCTAAGATTATTAGGCGTCTAAAGTAACCCGGAATAATTCCATACCCTACTTTTATTTTTATTTTTATAAAATCATGTATTAGCACTACTTCATTACTTTATACGGTGCATACTTGCACACGACATATTTATATGATGGTAAACGAATACTTAGCGAATTCTTTACGAATAATTATTTATTTTTTATTGCAAAAATAAGGTAGGTAGGGCAATTCCACACCCTAGAGTAATACAATAAAAAACTAAATAAAAAATTTGCAGAAAACAAAAGACTTATATGGGGGCAGCTATTCTTCATAACTGGAAGAAGAAAATGCCCATTTAACAACTTAGGTCTTTTTCTACAACCGTTTTCAAAAACCTCCACGTCATAAGCTGCTCTTAAGGAGATGTTTTGGGCTGACTATGGCTGACCACACTGAAATTATTTTTTAAAAATGTTTTTTACTACTATTTTTATATAATGTTAATGATTTAATTATTACTGGCTTTAAATATTTCATTACAAATATAGGCTAAAGTAAAAATTAAATTAAAGACAAAGAAAAAACTCTATGATGGAAATTTACATAGGGTGTGGAAATGCTCCACGCCATAGGATGTGGAATTACCCCACACCTACTATTGATAAAAATGTTTTCCAATTATAAAAAAATAAGCTGAATCGGACATCATTAATGTCCAAATTCAGCTGTTTTTTTTTTAAATGTATTTATTAGTAACAAAAATTATTAAGCTAACGTAAAAAAAAAATCAATAAATTAGCGACAGTAGTTAAAAAATGTAAAAATTTTTTTTAAACGTACGCTGGGAAGCTTGAGGAGTGAATGCTTTGATCGTAGACAAATTCCTTTCAAATCGAAACAGGAATCTAAGGAAAATAACCTCTTACCAATAGAACATGATTTAGATTTGTGTAAATTAATTCACGTTTTAAAAAAAGACCATTCAGTATATAGGGTGTGGAATTACCAAGTGTGTGGAATTACCCCGGGTTACCCTACTTACTCGAAACGAAACGAATTTTATAAAATTTTATAAAATTGTATAGAATTTTATAGAATTTTTTTAGAACTTTATAGAATTCTATAGAATTGTATAGAATATTATAGAATAAGTTTTAACAATGTGTATTCGATGAAATTTACTTGTAATATAGAACATAATAATGCCCCATCTTCAATTATTGTTTTTACATTGATCTTCATGGGAGATATTATTGAAAACTATACTTTAGAATGGTTAAAATAGTAAAAATACATCATTTTAAATCGACTTTCTCTCCACAAGCATAGTAAAACCTTGGTCATCTGTTTTAGTATGATTCTTTTAACTAATCTAGCAACCCCCTCAATGATTAACTTAGACGATACCAACAAAGAGAAAGACAGTTAACATATTTTATTAAACATAATATAACATGTATAGAATTTTATAGAATTTTATAGAATTTTATAGAATTTTATAGAATATAGAATTTTATAGAATTTTATAGAATTTTATAGAATTTTATAGAATTTTATAGAATTTTATAGAATTTTATAGAATTTTATAGAATTTTATAGAATTTTATAGAATTTTATAGTTTTATAGAATTTTATAGACTTTTATAAAATTTTATAGAATCGTATAGAATTTTATAGAATTTTACAGAATAAGTTTAAACAATAGTTTTCGATGAAATATACTTGTACTATAGTATATAATAATGTCCCAGGTTTAGTTATTGTTTTTACATTGAAACATATTTATTAGAAATGTTAAAATAGTATAAATACATTATTTTAAATCGACGTTCTCTCCACAAGCATAGTAAAAACTTTGGTCAGCTTTTTAGTATGATTCTTTTAACCAATCTATGAACCCCCTCAATGATGATACTACCAAAGAGAAAGACAATTAGTTAAAATATTTTATGAAACATATTATAACATTTTATAGAATTTTATAGAATTTTATAGAATTTTATAGAATTTTATAAAATTGTATAGATTTTTTTTATAGAATTGTATAGAATTTTGCAGAATAAGTTTAAACAATATGTATTCGAGGAAATGTACTTGTAATGTGGTACATAATAATGCTCCAGCTTCAGTTTCTGTTTTTACATTGTTCTTAATGGGAGATATTATTGAAAACTATAGGGTTAAAATAGTAAAAATACATTATTTTAAATCGGCTTTCTCTCTACAAGCATAGTTAAACCTTGGTCATCTGTTTTAGTATGATTCTTTTAACCAATCTAAGAACCCCCTCAATGATTAACTTAGACGATACAAAGAGAAAGACAATTAGTTAAAATATTTTATGAAACATATTTTTTGAACTTTTTAGCCTTGAACCAATTAAAAAAAAACACATTTGCGCTCAGACTGATTTCTTCGCTAACTCCTCTCCGTTTCTTACGTCTAGGCGGCTTCATTAAAAGCTCCTGGTAATTTTTTTTTTACTAGAACAACGTCGGTGGTTTTTAGCGACTGCAATACACATAACACCACACGTTTATACCAGTACTTTTAAAATCACAACATGCACTGGGATTTATGAAGAAAAAAAAGTTTGGTTAAAAAAATTATATTTCCTCCGCTGCTTTATATTTTGTCATCCAAGTCAGTGGCGTAGGCAAGGGGGGGGGGGGTATAGGGGGGGGGGGTCATAACCCCCCCCCCCCCCCATAGACCCCTCAGTATATATATATATATATATATATATATATATATATATATATATATATATATATATATATATAAAGTATGAGGGGGGTGCAAAGCGAAAGTTTTGAGGGGTGGGGGGGGGGTGCAAATCGAAAGCTTGTCCCCGGGTAAAAATTGGACCCCCCCTTGAGACGATCCTGGCTACGCCACTGATGCAAATACATTTGTTAAATCATGTTTTTATTTAACTCATCATATAAAATATAAATATGACTTTTTTCACTCTTAAAAGGAATCCAATGAAAATGGAAATATTAGAGGTCAATTTAACACTGACGGGTACAAAAATTGCATTGGAAACTCTCACACTAAATGACGATCCTTTGCATTTGAAGTAAGTTGTTTCAAGATATAAACATATTTCCATATCGCCAGTATAAAACTGCAGACGGAACCTGGGTGTATTCCTATGTTGTCATGATGTACACTAAACTACCACACTGTCAATTCTCCGCTGTGGTCAGTCCACTATGTTATGTAAAATGAGAATAATTATAAAACGTTAGAATTGCAATTTTAGGTAAAATAAGATTTCATTATTATACATATCTATATAAATATTATTCAAGTTGCAAATTTTAAATGGGTATTAAAAAGAATTGCATAAAAATCATTTTAATCACAAACTTTTATGTAGTAATGCACTGAAAAGTAGAAAATAAATGAAATTCTTGAAATAAATATTTACATAAATGTAAAGAGAACCGTAGGTAACTTTTTTTCCTATTGGATACCTTTGCTAATATTTAGGAATAAACCCACGATTTTCTTTACATTAATTTAAACAGACGTGTATTTTATTATATATTTAAACAAAATAATGTTTTTTTAATTAATAATTTATTACATGAAAGCTTGTTATTAAAACGTTATTATGCCATTTTTTCAGTACTTTAATAACTTTCGTTAAAAACTTTTTTATAATATGTGGTTATAGTTCAAATGACAAATAAACAACATTAAAGAACTGAATCGGTATTAAAAATAATAGTTTTATTTTGACTAATTCTGGCGTTTTATGACTTTATTGGCGCAGGAAAAACGTACTTTTGCAATCATGTGTGTGTTTTTTAAATTTGAGTAAAGTTTCAATTCTGTTGACCGAATTTCATATATAAGTATTAAATAAAATTGGTAGTTTCTATATTCTTATTGACCTATTTCCGGTGAACGAAAGTGACACATCATCTACTTTGTGTATCTCAAAAACTGATAATTCGAGTAGCATTAAATCAAGATAGACCAGTTTTCAAATATTGGTATTAGTTTGTATGCGAAGGTTTCTTTCAAAGTGTGTACGATTTCCCGTAACCGGAAGTGGAACATGGCTTTGTTTATTTTGGGGAACACGATAACTTCAATACTGTTTCAGTTACGAAGACGAAATTGTATATGTAAGTAAGAGATTTTATACCTGGATATCTATCTTTTGAGTGACCTTCAATATCCCAAAGTGGTACTTTGCTCTATTTCCATTTTCCAACTACAGGTAACATAAGCACCGTTTCAGTTAGGAAAACGAAACATTATAAAGATTTTTATTCCCTTGATTTCATCAAATTTTTAGTGAATTTAAAAATTGTTTATGAAGTACCAAATTTTCCGCACCCATTGTTTGCTCAATATTTTTTTTTAAATTGCATAAAAATATTTTAATAACATGATTTTATAATATTATGCACTAAGAAGGAGAGAATATATATTTAAAATAAATATAATAATGAACTTTAAAATTCTAGTAATGTATTCATATTACATAGCTACCCATGTTTATATTTTTAGTTATTCAAATACGCCCAGCCGAGTTATCTACCCTTTAGAGCTGGGTTCAATGACTTAAACCCGGAATCGAACACAAGTCATTTGTGATAACAGTCTACCTCTAGGCCACTTGCTCCCCCGTGCTCTTACTTTGGAATAGAGTTGTATAAAATATTATTTTTTTCGTGTTCCCCAGAGATTTAACGGTAATTCACGAAGATGATCAAATATATACAGGGTACGCTCGTGTTAGTTTTGCCCCTATGAAAATCAGCTCGTCACAAAATGTGTCAGTTTTCGTACAAGGTGGAGACACTGAAGCTTTGTATTACGAATATTCTAGTTTTGGGCCGACAACCTCCTTGGATGTAAGCTATGTTTTAGTTGAAAAGTGGTGTTTATCATCGCCATCATTATCACTATCATTATCATTACCATCATCATCACACTCATCATCATTACCATCATCATTAACATTTTCATCATCATCATCATCATCATCATCATTATCATTATCATTATCATCATCATCATCGCAATCATAATAACCATCATTATCATCCTCATCATCATTAACATTTTTATCATCATCGTCATCATCATCATCATCACCATCATAATTATCATCATCATGATCATTACCATCATCATTTATTTACAATACACTGCAAATAAAAACCTCGTCAAATAGTGAACGCAATAACCCTATCCTGATTTTTATCTTATTATTTCAAATGGCTCGGTCTTACAGTCATTTAATTTTTTTTTAAATATATCGTCTCACTTTGTTCGCATATGTGAAACTGATCAATATTAATATAGTAAATACATAACTTAATTAATTACAATAGTTTAGGTGTATGGAGTTACTTTAATAAGAACATAAGACTAATGCTAACTTTTACTATTTAAATTTGTTTGTAACTACAATTTATTTATTCATTTTCTGTTACGTTTAATGAATATATTTCACGTAAGGTTAAGATAAGGTTTTAATTTTATTATTACTGTAATCAATAGATAAATGCGCATTTGTTTAAAACAAATTCCTGCCGATTATAAAAGTTAGTGCAGTGGTAAAATTAGATTTAGGGATGAATAAATTAATGTTCGGACTTCATGAAAAACATATTGATATATTGATAGTTCTTGCATGTACGGGGGATTTCTTTTATATTGATATCGCTTAGATGGATGTCGGGGTTAAGGTAAACGTAAGAACGGATTAATAAAATGAACGACAATCTATAATATAGTACTGATTTAACCTATACGCATTTAATTTATAATTAATATTAACTCATAGTACGGTTGGTTTTTTTTTTAGTTTTTCGGCTTGCATTACGCTGTAATATTCATGCATTCGCATAACCGACAAATCAACTCAGTTATTTCTCAAAGAAGTAAAGATGCTAATGCAGATATAAATACTTATATAGAAACAGAATGACGTATACAAGTTGCTGACATCTTCTACAACATAATATATAAATACATATACATATATATACTTATAATATTTATGAGTGTATGTATACATATATATATATATATATATATATATATATATATATATATATATATATATATATATATATATATATATATATATATATTTATATATACATATAATATTTATGAGTGTATGTAGTTATATATATATATATATATATATATATATATATATATATATATATATATATATATATATGCTTTTGCCTTTTTAATTGATTCACTTTTTCTTTTTTCATATAGCCCAGAAAGTTTGACATCAACTTAAAGGAGTGGCTTACTTCTACAACGGTAAAAACCTCAGCAACTGCAAGAAATACACAAACTTCTACAGCTGCTGGAATCCCAACATCTGAAACAACATTGCGAACAACAAGCCCGACGCAATCTATACAAGTAACATCGAGCAAAATTGGAGAAACGCCACCTACTATATATAGTGAATTTAATGTAGGTAAGTGACGTTATGAAACCATGCGTGTGATATTTATACCTTGGCGTACTGGCTTATTGACGCAAAACAGGTTTGATATGTTCAATGCTCGTAACAGCCAGTAATAATTAAACACAAAAACATTTACATCAACTCGAGAACATGGTTTGATCTAAAGCAAAAAAACGAGTTCCGACAAACTAGTTCTAGACTAGACAAACGAGTTCTATGTAAACTAGTTCTATACAAATTAGTTCTAGACTAACAAGTTCTATACAAATTAGTTCTAGACTAACATGTTCTATACAAATTACTTTTAGACAAGGTAGTTCTATACAAACGAGATACCAACTAGTACTATAAAAATTAGTTCGAAACTAGGTCTATACAAATTAGTTCCAAATGTGTTCTATACAAATTAGTTCGAAACTAGTTTTATACAAATTAGTTCCAAACTATTTCTATTCAAATTAGTTCCAAACCAGTTCTTTACAAATTAGTTCCAAAATAGTTAAATTAGTTCGAAACTAGTTCTATAAAAATTAGTTTGAAACTAGTTCTATAGAAATTAGTTCCAAACTGGTTCTATACAAATTAGTTCCAAACTAATTCTATACAAATTAGTTCCAAGCAAACTAGTTCTATACAAATTAGTTCCAAGCAAACTAGTTCTATACAAATTAGTTCCACAAAAAATAGTTGTATACAAATTAGTTCCACAAAAAATAGTTCTATACAAATTAGTTCCAGAAAAACTATTTCTATACAAATTAGTTCCAGAAAAACTAGTTTTCCACGTGGGTTGTTCCTAATACGTCCATAACACCCGTGCTTTAAAAACGTGTTCAACAGTTTTCGTACCTTGTACAGAGTGTCTTTGGATAATTTATCTGACCATCGTATATTGACGATAATCTGTCAGCATTTTTTTTATTTACCTAAGTTTTTCTTACTTAAAAAGCGAACAGAATGTTTTTTCTCTCCGTCTCACTGCATAATCGCGCTTGACAAAAGACTTTCAACCAGTGTTTCTTCCAGACTTTTTTCTCCGGGGGGGGGGGGGGGGGGGCACTTGAAATTTTAAGGGGGGGGAGGCTGTAGACTTTCTTTGGGGGGGGGGGGGGCGGACACTGTTAAAAGTATATATTTTCTATATAAATTATATAAATTTAATTTCGTTCGGGGGGGGGGGGGGGGTAGCAAAGAAAAGAAATAATTGAATTTTCAGCTTAATCTGGAGTGCTTTGCATTTGCTAGCGAATCTTTCAACTCTTGTACCCCCCACACACACTCACAACCCCATAAGAGCTAATTTTTTATATGTAACATAATCGTTTTTAATCAAATCTGTAATAAGTAATTTTAATTACAATTTTTTTTTTTAAATTATTTTTGATTCTGTGCAGTTTGCAATCCTGATCGCTACGGGAAGGATTGCGCCCGCGTCTGCAAATGTAGTCAGAAATGTCGAATGGATGGGACGTGCTCCAACGAACCGTGTAGGATTGGAAAATTTGGGGATGGTTGTAGACACGGTAATGTGATGACATGAGTAGATATAGTGCTACGCTGATATGGTTCAGTGAATTGTGTAAATAAGTGACCTGGTTCAATGGCTAGTATGCACCTGTTAATATGGTGTTATGGTTCAGTGACTTGTGTAAATATAGTGATATGGTGATATGGTTCAGTGAATTGTGTAAATAAGTGACCTGGTTCAATGGCTAGTATACTCCTGTTAATATGGTGTTATGGTTCAGTGGCTTGTGTAAGTATAGTGCTATGGGGATATGGTTCAGTGAATTGTGTAAATAAGTGACCTGCTTCAATGGCTAGTATACTCCTGTTAATATGGTGTTATGGTTCAGTGGCTTGGGTAAATATAGTAATATAGTGATATGGTTTAGTGAATTGTGTAAATAAAAGACCTGGTTGAATGGCTAGTATACACCTGTTAATATGGTGTTATGGTTCAGTGACTTGTGTAAATATAGTGCTATGGGGATATGGTCCAGTGAATTGTGTAAATAAGTGACCTGGTTCAATGGCTAGTATACACCTGTTAATATGGTGTTATGGTTCAGTGACTTGTGTAAATATAGTGATTTCGTGATATGGTTTAGTGAATTGTGTAAATAAAAGACCTGGTTCAATGGCTAGTATACACCTGTTAATATGGTGTTATGGTTCAGTGACTTGTGTAAATATAGTGATATGGTGATATGGTTTAGTGAATTGTGTAAATAAAAGACCTGGTTCAATGGCTAGTATACACCTGTTAATATGGTGTTATGGTTCAGTGACTTGTGTAAATATAGTGATATGGTGATATGGTTTAGTGAATTGTGTAAATAAAAGACCTGGTTCAATGGCTAGTATACACCTGTTAATATGGTGTTATGGTTCAGTGACTTGTGTAAATATAGTGCTATGGGGATATGGTCCAGTGAATTGTGTAGTACGTGCTGACATGGTTCAGTGATCTGTGTAAATATGTGACCTGGTTCAATGGCTAATATGCACCTGGTAATATATAATGATATGGTTCAGTGGCTTGTGCAATACATGGTAATAGCGTGACATGGATCAATGGCTCGTGTTAATATGGTGATATGGTGACCTAGTTCTATGCCTGGTGTAAAAGTGTGACCTAGTTCATTGCCTGGTGTAAACACGTGACCTAGTTCATTGCCTGGTATAAACACGTGACCTAGTTCTATGCCTGGTATAAACACGTGACCTAGTTATATGCCTGGTTTAAACACGTGACCTAGTTCTACACCTGGTATAAACATGTGACCTACTTCTATGCCTGGTATAAACACGTGACCTGGTTCTATGCCTGGTGTAAAAATGTGACCTAGTTCTATGCCTGGTGTAAAAATGTGACCTAGTTCTATACCTGGTATAAACATGTGACCTAGTTCTATGCCTGGTGTAAAAATGTGACCTAGTTCTATGCCTGGTGTAAAAATGTGACCTAGTTCTATGCCTGGTGTAAACATGTAACCTAGTTCTTTGCCTGGTGTAAACATGTGACCTAGTTCTATGTCTGGTATAAACATGTGACCTCGTTCTATACCTGGTGTAAACATGTGACCTAGTTCTATACCTGGTATAAACATGTGACCTAGTTCTATACCTGGTGTAAACATGTGACCTAGTTCTATACCTGGTGTAAACATGTCACCTAGTTCTACACCTGGTGTAAAAATGTGACCTAGTTCTATGCCTGGTGTAAACATGTAACCTAGTTCTTTGCCTGGTGTAAACATGTGACCTAGTTCTATGTCTGGTATAAACATGTGACCTCGTTCTATACCTGGTGTAAACATGTAACCTAGTTCTTTGCCTGGTGTAAACATGTGACCTAGTTCTATGTCTGGTATAAACATGTGACCTAGTTCTATGTCTGGTATAAACATGTGACCTAGTTCTATACCTGGTGTAAACATGTGACCTAGTTCTATACCTGGTGTAAACATGTGACCTAGTTCTACACCTGGTGTAAACATGTAACCCGGTGATGTTCCTTCTATATCCCAGGTCACTTAAACCTAGTGTGCCCCAGAGGCGTAGCGACCCTTCCCGGCGCCCGGGGACAAACTTTTCGATTTGCACCCCCCTCCCCCCTCAAGATTTCGATTTGCACCCCCCCCCCCTCAAACTTTAGATTTGCACCCCCACCCCCCTCGACCTTTCAATTTATTTTTCCAACCCATTTTGGCGCCCCCTAAGGTCGGCGCCCGGGGACATATGCCCCCCCCCCTCGCTACGCTACTGGTGTGCCCTATGGACCGCGAGGGTATCTTAGTATTTGCGTATGTTTGTTTGTGTGTATGTCTATCCATTAGCCCGTATGTGCTATTGTGTAGCTGTAACATCCTTACCAAAAGAGGCTTAAGACAGCAAGTGCATAACACCAATGTCTCCCTCACCAGATGACTTAACAGTGCTCGCTGTTGAGGCTTCGCCACCAGAACTTTTCGACGCCGATACGGATACTGGTCAAATTTTAAGAGACACAAAAGTCGAGTTGACATTGAAAAACCCTACTCCCACCAATTCTTTTACTTTTGTCTTCGAAAAAGGAGGTACGTTTTTCAATTCTAAGCTGCTTAAGTTTAGAATTGTTAATTATTTAAAATATATTATTAAAACAAGTTACTGACTGCAGGGTAATAAATATATTTTTTTCTTTAAAGACCACAGTTGTCATAGTTTTTTTTTCAACTTTTGAGAAAAAATAAATTCTGTGTTTGAGATCCTTTGCTGTTCCATTGTGGTATGATTTTAAAAAAACCTTAATATTGAGGGGATCGAGGTGGTTTTACTCTTTCATATAGGGCTGGTAAGTAGGTCACCAACCAGCTCTAAGGCTCAATAAAACCTGCATGAGCCATAGAACTGGTTGGTAACCTACTTACCAGCCCTATTGCTATACGTGATCGATATACACTAGCACTAAATGAATATGGCACTATCTCATAATTTTCAAAAAGTGCACATCTGAGTGTGCTCTTCTTTCGTAGAAAAAAAAAACATCCTATAATAGTCTTGAAAAGTCTGTAATCATGCACATTTTTACACATGAAAACTTTAAAAATAATATGGCTTGCTATAATATTATAGTTACATTTTAAAAACTTAAAGCTATTTGGGAACCATTGATTACAACTCATTTATTATATTTTTGTATTGAATATAAGCTGTTGAAAAGCCGTTTTGAATTTTTTTATCAATTCAAATGCTAAAAAAAAACGACCTCAACCCCTCCTTGAAGTCAACCGGGATATCAAGGGAGAGCAAAACAATAAGTCAGAACAATTGTTTTCCATAATGGGATATCCTAGTAATTTATTTATATTAAATAATATAACATCCCCTATCACCACAGTACCCAGACTCTACTAATCCAAATAAAAATAAAAGTTTTAGCTAAATTATTATTATATTTGCTAGTGATTACTTGTTGGTATATTTCTAGCCTTAATAAAACCGGAAGTTATTGTGTACTTATTACAAAAAGATAAAGTATTCAATTGAGGTTGAAAAAAAATATGCTTTCTGGTAACACAAATTTAAAACCATTTGGAACCAACTTTTCAAACCTATTAGAGATTTCTTTACTATTATTCAAATAAAAAGAAAATTTAATTGAACATTTAAAATGCACTTTATTTTTAAAGCTGATTTAAGTGAAATACAAATTTAAAAATACATTTTATTTTATTTTATTTTTAAAGCTGATTTAAGTGAAATTCAAATTTAAAATATATTTTTATTTTAAAGCTGATCTAAGTGAAATTCAAATTAAAAACTTTTTTTTAAAATCTAATTTAATTGAAATTCAAATTTAAAATATGTTTTTAATTGAACATTTAAAATGCACTTTATTTTTAAAGCTGATTTAAGTGAAATACAAATTTAAAAATACATTTTATTTTATTTTATTTTATTTTTAAAGCTGATTTAAGTGAAATTCAAATTTAAAATATATTTTTATTTTAAAGCTGATTTAAGTGAAATTCAAATTATAAACTTTTTTTAAAAATCTAATTTAAGTGAAATTGAAATTTAAAATATGTTTTTATTTTAAAGCTGATTTAAGTGAAATTCAAATTTAAAATATGTTTTTATTTTAAAGCTGATTTAAGTGAAATTCAAATTTAAAGTATATTTTTATTTTAAAGCTGATTTAATTGAAATTCAAATTATAAACTTTTTTTTAAAAATCTAATTTAAGTGAGATTGAAATTTAAAATATATTTTTATTTTAAAGCTGATTTAAGTGAAAATCAAATTTAAAATATGTTTTTATTTTAAAGCTGATTTAAGTAAAATTCAAATTTATAATATATTTTTATTTTAAAGCTGATTTAATTGAAATTCAAATTAAAAACTTTTTTTAAAAATCTAATTTAAGTGAAATTCAAATTTAAAATATGTTTTTATTTTAAAGCTGATTTAAGTGAAATTCAAATTTAAAATATGTTTTTATTTTAAAACTGATTTAAGTGAAATTCAAATTTAAAATATGTTTTTATTTTAAAGCCGATTTAATTGAAATTCAAATTAAAAACTTTTTTTTAAAATCTAATTTAAGTGAAATTCAAATTTAAAATATGTTTTTTATTTTAAAGCTGATTTAAGTGAAATTCAAATTTAAAATATGTTTTTATTTTAAAGCTGATTTAAGTGAAATTCAAATTTAAAATATGTTTTTTTATTTTAAAGCTGATTTAATTGAAATTCAAATTAAAAACTTTTTTTAAAAAATCTAATTTAAGTGAAATTCAAATTTAAAATATGTTTTTATTTTAAAGCTGATTTAAGTGAAAATCAAATTTAAAATATGTTTTTATTTTAAAGCTGATTTAAGCGAAATCACAGCCAATAAATTTGACATCAAAGTGTGGGACGAAGAGAACAAGGAGATGGTAGCCCTCACGGAGGAGTACACAGTAGCGGCTGAGGATGGTAGTGTGACGGTCCATTGGGAGAGACCGAGAGTCGTGACGAAAATTAAAGTATTGGTCTCCACTGAACAGAAGGCCATGTCGTTTCATTTGGACGGGGGTAAGGTAGTCTGTATGACGTACGTACAACATTGAGACGTTGGACGGAGGTAAGACAGTCTGTATGACGTACGTACAACATAACGGGGGTAAGGCAGTCTGTATGACGTACGTACAACATTGAGACGTTGGACGGAGGTAAGACAGTCTGTATGACGTACGTACAACATAACGCGGGTAAGGCAGTCTGTATGACGTACGTACAACATTGAGACGTTGGACGGAGGTAAGACAGTCTGTATGACGTACGTACAACATTAAGACGTTGGACGGAGGTAAGGCAGTCTGCATGACGTACGTACAACATTAAGACGTTGGACGGAGGTAAGGCAGTCTGTATGACGTACGTACAACATAACGCGGGTAAGGCAGTCTGTATGACGTACGTACAACATTGAGACGTTGGACGGAGGTAAGACAGTCTGTATGACGTACGCACAACATAAGGACGTTTAACCACACGGGGAAAAAAATACTAAAAAATTTGAAAATATCGGGAAAAAAACAAACAATGAAACAATTACCTTTAATGAACCAATTTTTCAAAACTTTATTTGACGAAATAAATGTATACTTAATTTTCTTTTTAGTTATTTTAACAGTAGTACATTAATATATATATATATATATATATATATATATATATATATATATATATATATATATATATATATATATATATATATATATATATATATATATATATATATATATATATATATATATATATATATATATATATATATATATATATATGTTTTTAGACCATAAGTTTTTTGCTTATCTCTTTAACAGACTAAGGGTTTTTAGTGATATTTTCAGTAGCCGGCAGTATGCTTGCTTCTTTTGACCATAAGTAAAGTTAGAACATCAGCACACACATGTGTTATATATCATTGTGTAGGTATTTGATTTGCCTTTAATATCAGAGAAGGGATTTAGGTGTTAACTGTTGGTCTTAGTTTTGTAGCCTAAAATCTGATGCTTTAGTTTTTAAAAAAAACAAAAATTTTTTTTTTTAAATCAACAGTCCCTAAGAAGCAAAAAAATTAATTGATAAGAGCTATAAAGTTAATTTGTATATTTTATTGTACAACAACCATATATGTACAATTATGACAATTTTGAATGCACTGAGTCTAGAAATGGATTTTTCACAAAGCTCTTATGTCCAGCGTCTATACTACTTACTTGAGTAGACTCAGCTCTAATAAGTACCTGAACAATGTTAGGGAAAGTAAATGTGGCTTGGCATAGCGCTGAACAAACTACCCCTTCCTTTGTTAATGTTACAGAAACAGATCAGAGTTTCTTCCAGTCATCTAACTTTTAAGCTGCTTAGAATCAAACACATAAACCAGTGTATTTTTTACCCCAAATTTAAAAAAAAAATACTTAGGAGTATTAATACAACCGAATGATGAACGAAATCACACCAAGGGTCAAGGAGACACGAAATTTCCGTTTTTAAATATCAATGTTGGGTATCCGACCCCCGACCCCCGAGTTGCTACAGTCATCACGGACGGCGATCGACATTCTACCTGTATCGAAAGAGAGGAAGTTGACAACGTAACGATGATTTTCTCAGTCTGTACTCTACTTCAGCGGATCATGATTTACACGCCAGGTATGTTTGCGGTTCTGTGTGGGCCGGGTGTTTGGCTTGGTGTAGGGTGGGGAGAGAAGGTCGAGAAATATTAAAATCGTTTATGTATATATATATATATATATATATATATATATATATATATATATATATATATATATATATATATATATATATATATATATATATATATACATATATATACATATATATACATATATATACATATATATATATACATATATATATATATATATATATATATATATATATATATATATATATATATATATATATATATATATATATATATATATATATATATATACATATCTTCTTCAGGGTGAACCACATCTCACCTGTTAGGTGAGATGTGGTTCACCCTGAATGCTTACAATCGTAGAGCCGGGTCGGCTATTAGGGGTAGGGGCAGTTAATTTAGATTTAAAAAGGGGAGGTAATAACAATTTCTGCCATAACTATTCATTGTCGTCTGTAAACTGTCGTCGAGGACGGCTGCTCTCACGGAGTTCGCGGGAGGGGTGGGGAGGGAGGGTGAGGATAATCGTATTTACCAGCTGCTGATAGTGTTTTAAAGCAAAATATTTTCAGTCGCAGCATTGGCAGTGAATTGTGAATGACTGAAATGTAGCACATAATACAGCTAAGCAGCGGTGTATGCTTACGGCGCGGGTCAGTTCGTATATAATATTTTTAATGGTGGGACAGTGCGGGACACGAAGTATACGCACACCGAGCCTCCCCCTCCCTCGCTCTTCAGGCATGCTCAACAGATCATATCGCCACCACCCCCACCAGTCTGGTGAGCTGTGGTTCACGTCGAATGTTTACAATCGTAGAGCCGTATCGAATTAGTTAATGATACTAGGGGCAGATAATTTAGTTTTTTTTAAACGATTTGAAACTAAGGGGAGGTGATATCAAGTTCTGCTTGATCTTTTCATTGTCGTCTGTAAACTGTAGTCACGGTTGGGGGGGGGGGGGGGAGAAAAGGGAGGGTGAGGATAATTGCCCTTCTCGAGCTACTGATAGTGTTTCAAAGCAAACTATTTTCAGTTGCAGCATTGGTAGTGTCGAATTTAAGAATGACTGAAAAGTAGAAAATAAAACAATTAAATAGCGGCGTTTGATACGCCGCGGGTCACCTCGTTTAAAATAAAACGTCTATAATGTCAAGATAATATATGCACACACAAAAAAGGGACAGCGTGGCCTAAGCGGTAGAGCGCTAGGCTGCTAACCCGAAAATCACGAGTTCGTATCCGGGCTCAAATTAGTACAACGCCCCTGAGTCCACCCAGCTCTGATGGGTACTGAACTCATGCTATTTTAAGTAAAGGCGGCTTTGAAAATTGCTGAACACACCTTCCCTTCAAATGCCGATGTCAAGAAACAGATGAACTCTACTTCATCTGTCAAAAGGATGGCTTAGTCTAAAGAGGACTAAGAGAAAAAATAAAATGACTCTCTTTAAATATATTTAAACATTTCTGTATAGTACAAATTATCACCACAATCTTCACATTTTTGTGTGTGATTGTTTCTCCAACCGCCCACAGTGGTAACCTATTTTTAGCTAGCTCCTGTTTAAGTTACCAGTGGTCAAACATCTTTTCTGTTTAACATTCTTGTGCTCTCCTTTTCTTCTTTTGGATTTTTTTTTTTTTTTTTTTTTTTTTTTTTTTTTTTTTTGGATGTATGACGTTGTCTCTGTGTCAGTGCCCTCGTGGGAATATGAATCGTTTGAACTTGTATTTTGTAGGCTATGGCGATTGGAAACTTGCAGTGTGGTGCTACGATACAGAGGGCACTGAAGTTATGAACACTGAGGTTTCTAGTAGCATAGATCGAATTTACCAGGTCAATGTGAATAAGAATGTGATGAAAGTCTACATAGAAAAACTCTCTGGATCTCTTTTTATGTGCGAGATCGAAGCCTTCGCAAGTTGGTATTTTACACAGTTTGTATTTAAAAGAGCTCCGTAAAACGTTAACTGTTTTTACACAGACGGCGTTAAAGAAAGCGGCAATTTTTTTTTACAAAATTTACGTTATTCTAAATGAATTATCATTTTAAAATTAATTAACTTAATTTGAAATATTGACATAGTTATACAAGAAAATTGTGAATAAGATTTTAAGATTGTATATGGAAAATGAGCTAAGATAATTTAACTTACACAACATAAATAAACATGCATAACCATATAATAAAAATGCAAAAGCATAAATAAACACACACACAAACATATATATATATATATATATATATATATATATATATATATATATATATATATATATATATATATATATATATATATATACAGGAAGACAGACATATTGACTGACGGAAATATGGACATAAGGACATACGAATGTATGGACGTACTGACGGATGAAAAGGCAAAAGGATGGGCTTATCAATGCATAGACTGACGGACAGAGGACACACAGACCGACATACGGACAGAAGGACATACCCACATACTAACAGCAGTACAGACGGACACACGCATATACTGACAGAAAGACCGACCGACAAACACACAGATTCATTTTTTTTATCTCTTGATTTATTTATCTGGCGACTGTGTATGTTGTAGATTCACACGGGCCACTTAAAGACACGGTAGAGGAGAGAGCTGAGATGGGCGCATTCTTCGTCGCTGGGTACTCCGCCCTCATACTCATCTGTTTGATGTTCTCAATGTTGCTCATATGTGTGATGCTGTCTCTCTACATGAGCTGGCGTCGGTCCACCTCGACAGGTATATATTTGACTGGCATTTACTGAGACCTAAGTGCAATGTTTAGTTGACCGTGTCACATGTAAGAATAGTCGTAGGTTGACTTCCGCAGGTAAATATATCACATTTAGTGCTGACCTAAATGTATTGTATAGGTGACCCTGTCACAGATAAGAACAGTCGTAGGTAGAATTCCGCAGGTAAATATTTGACACATTTACTACGGACCTAAGTGCAATGTTTAGTTGACCGTGTCACATGTAAGAATAGTCGTAGGTAGACTTCCATAGGTAAATATTTGACACATTTACTGTTCACCTAAGTGTAATATATAGGTGACCGTGTCACAGGTAAGAACAGTCGTAGATAGAATTCCGCAGGTAAATATTTGACACATTTACTGTTCACCTAAGTGTAATATTTAGGTATCCGTATATTAGGTAAGAACAGTCGTAGGTAGAATTCACCAGGTAAATATTTGACACATTTACTGTTCACCTAAGTGTAATATTTAGGTAAGAACAGTCGTAGGTTGACTTCCGCAGGTAAATATATCACATTTACTGCTGACCTATGTGTAATGTTCAGGTGACCGTGTCACAGGTAAGAACAGCCGTAGGTAGAATTCCGCAGGTAAATATTTGACACATTTACTGTTCACCTAAGTGTAATGTTCAGGTGACCGTGCCATTTACCTACAATTCACCGGAACAAGTCAATTCGACCAGAGGCGTCAAATTGAAAGTTTGTCCCCGGGCGCCGGGAAGGGTCGCTACGCCTCTGAATCCGACACACATCTCTAGATTGTATAGGTTAATATTTAACGTTGGGGTGGTTAGAACTCTCACCCATTCAAGATATTGTTTTGTCTAAAGGATGCAAATAGATCTAGGGAAAGATAGCCCCAGTGTTTCTCTTGGGCATCTCCCCCCCCCCCCCCCCCCCCCAATGAAAAATAATTTATCATATACCTACTTAATATAAAAACCAATACAAAAACATTTAAAGTAACAATATTTAATTGCGCCAGAAACTTTTTTAAAAAAAATTAAATTTACTCCATGTATAGGCCTACATTTTAAAAAACAGCGGCTTTCATTATAGAAATATTAATAATACATTTAAAACTCAAATGTTTAATATTTTATTATTACATCGAACCAGAAACTTTGTATTTTATCGCATTCATCGAATGAACAAAACAAAAGAGATGGTTGTGTCACAGAGCGCACAACAGCTAACCTGAAAGTATCGAGTTCGGATTCCGGAATCGGGATCGACCACCTCTGATGGGTACCTGACTAACGTTAAGTAAACTTAAAGCAATTAGGTATCGGACTTACTGAATTATTGCTTTATATGCCCTGATGATTGAAACAGATACCATCTGCCCCATGTGCCTCGGGCACTAAAGGGGAATAAAATTGATGGTGATTTAAACACTTCATTATAGTCGAAGTTCTAAAACCAAAGATATTTCAGACGTGTAATAATTATAACTATCTTTTTAAAATGAAAATCATATTTGTATTTTTTTTCAGCTAACGAGTGATACAGTTAGTGGAATAGTCTTAGCCGTGGTTGGCGTGGGAAATGAAAAAAATTAGGGCGAAACAAAATTTCATTTATCCTAGAACAATCTTGTTTCTACATTGCATTTGTTTATTCATTATGTTTATATTTTGTTTCAAAATGGTTGTTATGAACCCGTTTTTAATTTATTTTTATAGTTTTAGTATATTTCTATAAATGAAGAAGTATTTTTTTCAAAATGATTGATTATTTTTAATTTGAAAACTAAGTGCCATGAATTTGATTTTCATGCTAATATCAATGAAGATTAATCATTTTATTTATTTTTTAAGGAAAAGAAATATAATTTAACCAAATTATATTGCATTATATGTTTATGGTTTGTTAATATAATGCATGTTATTTAATTTAATTAAGCCTTACAATAAAAGAAAAAGAGAATTCACTGATGTGTGTAGCTTTCTTCGTTTCTTTTTCGTTCTTAAAATTTAATAAACTAGTTCTTCACCAACACAAAAAATTTTTTCTTCTTCTTCTTCGTTCTTAATGTTAGTGTTGTAAAGGATCCCCTACCAACACAATTAAAAATACGTGTCAAATGGTCATGGGAACGAAGTGGTCCAGCGGTAGAGAGCTGGACTGCTAACAATTAAGTCAATAGCCGTCCCTGAGTCCGCCCAACTCTGATGGGTACCTAAATGACGTTAGGGAAAGTAAAGGCGGCTGGGCATAGTGCTGACCACACTATATCTTCATATGCCGAGATAACAGAAACAAGTGAACTCTACTTCACTTGCCCTATAGACCGTCAAGTTAGAAAGGGAACTTTAAGAAAATAAGTCAACTGGTTATACGCCATTAAGGCCATTGACTCCGATTTCAGCTTGCTTTTCTTTTTGGATTTGCTTCCATAGCCTTTGTCCAACCAAGAACAAACTACAAAGCAGCAGTTGTTTGATTTTGGAGTTCGAGACTTTTCAGTTTAGCAACCATGAGCTTTACCGACTCGACCACGCTGACCCAACAGGTCTACGTAACCTTACTAAATTTAAAGAAAAAGGTTATTTTAAAATAATATGGCAAGCGATAGAATTATAGTTACATTTTTAATAATTAAAACCGTTTGGAAATCATCGATTACACTCATTTTTAAAATTATGTATATTTAAGTCTTTGAAAAGCCTTTTAGAATTATTTTATCAATTAGAATATTTTTAAAAACCGCCCTTAAAGTCAACCGGTGTGGCCAGAGAAAGTAAAACAATGAAAGTCAGAACAATAGTTTTCTATAATAAAAATACACAATAGTGATCTATAGTGCATAGCGTAGTATTGTATTTATATTAAATAATATAACATCCCCAATCACCACAACACCTTGAATCTACTAATCCAAACTAAAAATAAAATTGTTAGAAAAAATTATTATAATACTAGTAATTATTTGTTTGAATATCTCTTTCCTTAATAAAACCGGAAGTAATTTTGTACATATTTTACAAATGTAAAATATTCAATTTTGGTTAAAAATATGTTTTCTGGCAACAACCATTTGGTACCATCACAATCAAGTACTTAATTAATCAATCTTATAATTAAGACGTTAATTGCTATGAATCAAGTCAAGTTAATTTTGACGGGGTTTTCTTTCTGGATTTGCTTTCATAGTCTTTGTCCTCCCTCCCCCCCCCCCGTCTAGAACACAATACAAAGTAGATGTTTGATTTTGGAGTTGTCTCTCCCAGAGGGGTGGGTAACTGTCCCTATCTATCGAACCTCCGCTCTCAAGGGTTTCGAACTCGGAAGCATGATCGTCCATGAGCATGACCGATCCGACCAAGTCGACTCATTTGTGTCTTAAGTTAATTAGGGTCTAATTACTTCAACGTTAGAATTTATTGATTTAAATGTCAATGACGTATTCATTCAGACTAAAAGAAATAAGATAAGAATCACAGATTAAACATGAATGTTTAATTATTTAAACTAAAAAAAGACTAACCTCATAGTTATTTTTGTTCCATGCAAACAAAGATTAAAGAATGAAAAAAAATTTCAATTATTATATAAATATAATATGAATATAATAAAATCTCACACTGGAAAAGCAGTCAATATTAATTTAAAAAGGCAATATTTCTTTTTAAACCATCATAGTTATTTTTGTTCCATGCAAACAAAGATTAAAGAGTGAAAAAAATGTCAATTATAATATGATTATAATATGAATATAATAAAATCTCACACTGGAAAAGCAGTCAATATTAATTAAAAAAGGCAATATTTCTTTTTAAACCATCATAGTTATTTTTGTTCTATGCAATTAAAGATTAAAGAATGAAAAAATTTCAATTATTATATGATTATAATGTGATTATAATAAAATCTCACACTGGACAAGCAGTCAATATTAATTTTAAAAAACAAGGCAATATTTCCTTTTAAACCATCATAGTTATTTTTGTTCTATGCAATCAAAGATTAAAGAATGAAAAAAATTTCAATCATTATATGATTATAATGTGATTATAATAAAATCTCACACTGGACAAGCAGTCAATATTAATTTAAAAAAACAAGGCAATATTTCCTTTTAAACCATTATAGTTATTTTTGTTCCATGCAAACAAAGATTAAAGAATGAAAAATTTTCAATTATTATATGAATATAATATGAATATAACAAAATCTCACACTGGTCAAGCAGTCAAATCAATATTAATTAAAAGAAAGACAATAATTATTTTTAAACAAAAGAAAAGAAAACCAGACACTAATTTAAAAACAATTTTAAAAATAGCAATGTTGCTTATTCATATCACATGTGTCAAATATCCTACGTTGTAAAATAAACGAGGTAAAATAAACATGCAACAAATTTAAATGAAGATATAATATCGTCCCGTTGAAGATGAAAATATACTGAGTCTTTTTTCCATTCCAATGCCAACCATGTTGCAAAGCGATCATTTCTCCTCTTGAATAGATGGAGAAAAAAGAGGATTTCAACTATGTTAAAACAGAGTTAATGCTTTGTGGCTATTGTTTAATTACTACAACAGAATACGTTCAATAGACGTTTTACGAAGCATGTAAACATAAAGGTAAACATACACTTACAATACACTTAAATGCACACATACACATATTTCCGGAAATACAAAAAAAAATGAAAACTTATAATTAGAAGTGACAAAATTGAGTTTCTAGGCATTAATTTAAGTTGAAGTACAAAGAAATTAAATCAAAAAAATATTGCACGATGATGATTAAGTTTGTTTTACTATATGCATTTCAGTTACAAACATACAATAAATTATGCTCGTCATTTTGAGCCATGCAGTATCAATATATGTATATATATATATATATATATATATATATATATATATATATATATATATATATATATATATATATATATATATATATATATATATATATATATATATCTGTGTGTGTGTTTGTGTGTAGATGTGTGTGTGTATGTGCAAGTTTGTTTTAAGCACCGTAGCGCATAATCCACAATCAAACATACCTTGCGATATAGGGGGATGTTTTTCATGTTTCCGTAGCAGGGCGAAGATTGTACAAATGATGCAACAGGCGAAGAGGAGCAACAGCAACAAAATATAGATGAGGCTGGAGCTGGAGGCTTCCTCCGCGATCGCCTTCGACTGGGTGTCTTCCTTCAACGGACCATTGGGATCTGTTTCACACAGGATTTAGAGGTGGTAATGTTTGGTTATATGTGTGTCGACACGTGTAAATAGCTATGTCTATGTCTTTGTCTATACAACTTTGTTAAACATCTATGATAATACGTCTGTCTATATGTCTACATGTCTTTATCTATATCATTACATATATATATATATGTATACATATATATATATATACATTATATATATACATTATATATCTATACATTATATATATACATTATAAATATACATTATAAACATATACATTATATATACATGTGTAGATGCATTATATATATTAATATACATGTCTATATTTTTATCTTACATACATATATATATATATATATATATATATATATATATATATATATATATATATATATATATACATATATATATATATATATATACATATATATATACATATATATATATATACACATATATATATATATATATATATAT
Source organism: Physella acuta (assembly GCF_028476545.2). NCBI lineage: Eukaryota > Metazoa > Mollusca > Gastropoda > Physidae > Physella > Physella acuta. Next base: position 289,452 of record NW_026732158.1, on the reverse strand, counting down.
ATATATATATATATATATATATATATATATATATATATATATATATATGGTATTTATCCATCAGTATAAATCGTTATTTGTTTGAATTTTTTTCCAATTACAAATTAATAGCTTTAAATGCTACTCCCTATTCTTCGGTCTTCAGATTTTTTCTCCAAATAACTTCATTATTCCATTATATAATATGCTTTGCTACATTTTTTTTATAAATTTCGAATGTTCTTTTAAATCTACGATTGTATACTGAGTCCTAGTTCAGGTTCTGTAACACCCGTTGTATAAGATTACCTGCGTAGGCTTGTACTTCGCAGAAATATATCGACCCGGATACAATTTTTATCGTGACCTTGAGCACGTTCTTATTGATGTTGACCTGGTGAATTCGAGTTTTTTCGGCACTTGCAACCTCGGTCTTCAAGACTTCCACACCGGCGTTATTGTAGCACAACACTTGAGCTTTCCACTCTTTGCTATTGCCTGCCAGAAAGTCATTTCAAGGCACGAATTAGATAAGTACAAAAATTGTCAGACAGTCGCTTTAGGAAACGTAAAAAACAAGAGAGCCCACGTTCGTGGGCCATTAAAACTTGCCTTAATAGACCGAGACACAGAAAACCATGTCTCGGATAAAAACAGATGCATTCATCTATCAGTTCATATCTCAAACAATATATCAACAGCATACGTTTTCTGACAGTTCCGTCTACACACACTCACACACACACACTTACATATATATATATATATATATATATATATATATATATATATATATATATATATATATATATATATATATATATATATATATATATATATATAATATATGCCTATATATATATATATATATATATGTATATATGTATATATATATATATATATATATATATATATATATATATATATATATATATATATATATATATATATATAGACAGGACTGTCAGAAAAGGTACGTTGAGAATAATTCACACATTTTAAAATAGAAAAATATTGTCTTGTAACGAGAAATGTCTTAATGATATAAAAATATCAAATTAATTAAACATATACAACTCAGTTATTGACGTAAGTTAAGTTCATATATATATATATATATATATATATATATATATATATATATATATATATATATATATATATATATATTTAACTTTAAAAATGATTTATTACTTAAATAAAATGATTACATTTTTTTCTTTCTTTTGAGTACAAGTGCATCTAGCTATAAACGTTTGTTTTTATATTAAAAAAAAATAATTCTATCAATCAGTAAGTCATTTTGTCCGGCACGCCAAGCCTCGAAGCCCCAAAGTACCTGGTGTAAACAACAAGATCCGCTGAAGGAAGGTGTAGGATGCGAAATTCATGAACATGTCTTTGGCTTCGTCAGTCTGAACGCAGGTGGCCGATCGATCATTGTCAGTGAGGTCAGCAGCTAGTTTGGGGAAGGGGGTCGGGTGACCGACTTGTAGGGAGAACAACGGAGTTTTGGGGTCCCCTGGCTTCTGCTTATCGTCTGAAGTCGACTCTACCTGAATTCCTGATGGGAAAATCAAAATCTTTTAGTGCCCATTCCCCACCTAGATTTTGTGGGTTTTTTTCTTTCTCGTATATACGAAGTATAGAGAAAGTTCTGTAATCGTGCAAAAATAAAAAAAAATCGAGATTTTTACAAATCTCGACGTTTTACACCTCACTGATACGGAAAAATATAATGTTGCAATCTTGTCCGTATGTCTGTGTGTGTGTGTGTGTGTCTGTCTGTGTGTAAACACGATAACTTGAGTACCGTTACAGCTGGGTTGATGAAATTTCATATATAAAAAACCGCATGTAAATTTATAAAGTACTAATAATATTGAGATTCTATTATATTTTTAAAAGTTTAAGTAATTAAAAATCATGTCTATATTCCAAGTTATATAAGAATATTCGAGGAAGTTTTGGGGATCTCACTCCCGGTTTAATTTTAGTGTAGTACTTCTTGGTCTGTCGTAAAAATCTCTTTTAGGAGAAACTGTATTGCTAATAAGTCATGTCCACATACGTTTGCGTTTGATGGTATTGATACCGATACTAAATCCTATACCAATACTGTGTAATACGTACATATATCTATGCCTATGCTTTTGCATATGCCCATGCCCACGCCAAAATTTCACGCCCATGCCCATGTGTATGCCCTTGCCCGTGCTCATGCATATGCCCATGCCTATAAAAATAGCTGGCCCCGCATCTGTACCTATACTTAAACCTAGAAACATCTTGCAAACACGTGACAAAAGCATATGATACCGACATGCGCCGCCATGATAGTGTACTTCAGCGGTCTCATAGCTTATTTTAAAAGACCTTCAGCAGTTTTGGGAAAAACTTGAAAATTTCTAGCGGTCTTACCTTCGTGCAACGTCTTTATTTTGTACGTAACTCATGTAGACTGCCTTACCTCCGTCCAACGTCTTTATGTTGTACGTACGTCATACAGACTGTTTTAATTCCGTTGATTTACGTACGTCATACAGACTGCCGTACCTCCATGGTATTGTACGTACGTCACACATACACCAGTTGCGTAGCCAGGATCGTTCTCAAGGGGGGGGGGGGGGAGTTCCAATTTTTACCCGGGGACAAACTTCCGATTTCCATCTCCCCTAAAACTTTCGATTTGCAGCCCCCCCCCCCACTCAAACTTTCGATTTGCACCCCACCCCCTCAAACTTTCGAATTGCACCCCCCCTCAAACTTTCGATTTGCAGCCCCCCCCCCCTCAAACTTTCGATTTGCACCCCACCCCCTCAAACTTTCGAATTGCACCCCCCTCAAACTTTCGATTTGCAGCAGCCCCCTTCATACTTTATATATATATATATATACCGAGGGGTCTATGGGGGGGGGGGGGGTTATGACCTTGATCCCCCCTGCCTACGCCACTGACATAGACTCTTACCTCCGCTCAAATGAAACGACGTAGCCTTTTGGTCTGTAGCGATAGTTACTTCCATCTTGTTCACGACCCTCGGTTTCTCCCAGGAAACGGTCAGCGTGTTATCATTATTGATCACCACGGTGTAATCTTCCGTCAGCGCCACCATCGCCTTCAAGTTCTCATCCCATACTTGTATGTCAAATTTGTCTTTTGAGATTTTACTTAAATCAGCTATAAAGGAAAATAAGTAAATAATTTTTTAGCTTTAACTAAAAAAAAAAATCTCTAATCTTTCTTAACTCGTGAATCAAGTAACAAAAAAAAAAGATTTTTTAAAATTTGTATAAGGCAATCTGTTGAACTTGTTTGAAGGCATATTAACAATAACTTGTCTTGATAAATATTATTCTCAAATCAACCCAATGTTTACAAGTGTGTGCATTTTGATACATTTGTTCCAGACCATACATCACAAATTGCATCACGTGTATTTCGGCTATGAGTACGTATCCATCGATACAAAATGATTTTTAATACTTTTTATGTTATTATTTAGACGATAATTTTAAGGATTTACTAATTTGTTATTCCTATTATTTTTTTTATTTCAAACTATGTTCGATAGGACTCGTTTGACAGATCTTCCAGTTCGAAAATATGAATGTTTTTATCCATTTCTTTATGTACGGGGCCATTTACAAATCAGTTACAAAGAAAGAAAAATCAAAATACGAATAAATAGCCGTGATTTTTAAAATGAATTATTTAAGACAAAAGTTAGTTTAGGTATTAAATAAATTAATATGTTTATTTCATTTAAATATTTTTGGAATAACACCTTGTATTTACTGACCCAGTTAATTTTCGTAACATTTTGCGAATTTTTAATTTGATGTTTGAAAGATATCACTAAGCTAACCTCATATTCCTACATGTGTCTATAAATCTCGACATTCTTAAGCAGCCCCCCCCCCACCTTAACGAAAAATATCAAATCTGGCATAGACGTCATAAATGAATGTCTCAAAGGGTTTTGTTGTGTATTTTGCAGAGCAGCCCACAGACCTTTCTCCAACGGTAAACTGGGTCGTCTAGTAACATATAAAAATTAATGACACTTTTGATAACTGAAAAACTTACATCCGTCTTCAAAGGCAATTGTAAAAGAGTTCGTGGAGGAAGGATGTATCAATTTCAATGCGACTTTTACATCGCTTAAAACCTCGCCAGTGTTCTTGTCAGCGTCAAAAAGCACTGGTGGGCTTAACTCTACAGCGTGGATTGTTAGATCCTCTGAGGAAAAAAAGTTCTATTATGAAACTCTACAGCGTACACTGTTAGATCCTCTAAGGAAAATGTTCTATTATCAAACTCTACAGCGTGGATTGTTAGATCCTCTAAGGAAAAAAGTTCTATTATGAAACTCTATAGCGTACACTGTTAGATCCTCTAAGGAAAAAAATCTATTATGAAACTATATCGTACAATGTTAGATCCTCTAAGGAAAAAAAGTTCTATTATGAAACTCTATAGCGTACACTGTTAGATCCTCTAAGGAAAAAAAATCTATTATGAAACTATATCGTACAATGTTAGATCCTCTAAGGAAAAATCTATTGTCAAACTCTACAGCGTACACTGTTAGATCATCTATGGAAAAATAGTTCTATTATGAACCTCTATAGCGTACACTGTTAGATCCTCTAAGGAAAATGTTCTATTATCAAACTCTACAGCGTACACTGTTAGATCCTCTAAGGAAAATGTTCTATTATCAAACTCTATAGCGTACACTGTTAGATCCTCTAAGGAAAATGTTCTATTATCAAACTCTACAGCGTACACTGCTAGATCCTCTAAGGAAAAAAGTTCTATTATCGAACTCTATAGCGTACACTGTTAGATCATCTAAGAAAAAAGTTCTATTATGAAACTCTATAGCGTACATTAATAGATCATCTCAGGATTATACAATGCTATTATAAGCTTCGATAGTACACGGTCAGATCATCTATGGAAAAATAGTTCTGTTATGAACTTCGATAGCATACACTGTTAGATCTTCTAATGGAAAACAATGCTATTATGAACGATAGCGTACACTCTCTAAGGCAGGGGTCTCCAAACGTGTCGGTCCGAGGGCCGCATTAACTATCACATGTCAGTTCGGGGGCCAGTTTCTTCCAGGCATGTCTTTGATTTTTCTAAGCAAAGTTCTTTAGCCATTACCAAGAAACGCCTTTTCCTTGGACAAAAAAATCTCTGCGGGCCGGATGATAGGACTTCGCGGGCCGCATCCCGCCTGCGGGCCGTAGTTTGGAGACCCCTGCTCTAAGGGAAACTAATACTTTTCTGGACTTTAACATTACATGTACGTTCTTAATACTAATGTTGGAAGAGATTCCCTCCAACACAAAATAAGTACTACGTGTCAACATGTAATGCGCCATATAGGCCGTTGACTCCGATTTCAGCCTGCTTTTCTTTTTGGATTTTTTTTTCCATTCAAGAACAAACTACGAGGCCGCAGTTGTCTCTTTTAGAAGAAGAGCTGCGCTTCCCAACTGTCGAGCCTCATCTGCCCGAAGGTTTGAACTCGAGATTTTAGCGGTTTAGCTGTCATGAGCTTAATGGACGCGAACTAACCGACCATGACGTTGATTGTTAAGACTGTACGAGGCACTGAGCTAGGACAACAGATTGCCCAGAATTCATAACACAGTATGCAGATTACTATATTAGCGCTCGTAAGTATGTCACTAAATTGTCATGCTTATACTTGCCAGGAGGTATTTTTCAAAACCAAACGTTAATTGTTTTATTAGATCGGTAATTTTTTTTTTATTTAGTAAAGTTACTTCCGCTAATGTTGTTTTAAAATCGTAAACAATGATAATGGAAGACTTCAAGCTGTAGGCTTGTAGATAAATATAGACTATGTTAAATTGTGATTTTTCTTTTCAAATGAAAGTACAGTTGGTAATTATTTGAATCTGTAATAAAAATAATTGTCCTAAACGTAGTCATTATAATGGTTTAATATTGATAGCCTAGGCCTACTGGTACTTAATTTGATTCTATTATTTATAAAATAATGTTGCATTTTGGGTACTCAAGGTATTTTAAAATCTTGAAGCAAGGCCTAGAAACAGATAGCCACCGTGTTTTTTATGAATGAGTATAATGTTCAAAACAAACGAATTTAGTATGAATATATATATATATATATATATATATATATATATATATATATATATATATATATATATATATATATATATATATATATATATATATATATATATACATATATCTTTCCCTGGCTAAGGAGATTTCAAATTTTAAGCGAGAAACCGAAATTTACAAACCCTATTATACTAATTATTTTGCCATCGTCACCCTATTACCATAATTACAGTAATTATTTTGCCGGCTCACCGTATAACCATAATTACAGTAATTATTTAGCCAGGTCACCATATTACCATATTTACAGAAATTCTCTTACCAAGTTTACAGCCTTCTCCGAAGAATCCAATTTTGCACTGAGTGTTAGTGCAAGTTCCGTCTATTCGACAATGTGAGGTACAGGTACATTGTTCAGTACAATCGGACCCGTAGAATTTAGTGCCACAGACTGTACACAATTACAAACGAGAAACAAAAAATGTGATTTTAAAATTTTTGCAGGTAAAATCCTATGAAAACTATGGATATGGTTTTATTTAAAAAATTACTTGGGATTTTTAAATGAACACAAGGATGGTTAGCCTGAGAATTTATGAATACTGGGTGTAAAGCGTGCTAAAATAGGAGCGCTTGGTTTTTACAATGGTGGTCATTTTAAAAAATGCACTTATAAGTATGTTTATAACACATTAGCAATGGCGGAAAGTAATTTTTTTTTTAAATTCTAAGTTCATTGTCTGTTTATTACTATTGTTGATTTACGTTAATTAGAAAAACGAGTACTGGATTTTTTTTATTACTGGTTATACATTCTTTGGATTGTATTTTTTCACAACAGAAATTTTAAATAAATTGTTGAGAGATTTGCCAGGAATTGCTGAATTGTCAAGACGCGTGTTGTTTTCTTTACTATGTTGTAACAAACAAAATGAACGGAGACAGAACAAACGTCATTTCGTTCTGCCCCCTGTACACACAAACAAACATTGAAATATTTTGTCTCAGCTAAGTTCTTCTTTCTCTTCTTCGGCCTTAATTTTTGTTTTGGAAGAGATCCCCTCCAACACAGTTAAGTATACGTGTCAACCGGTTATGCGCCATTGACGTCATTGACTCCGATTTCAGCCTGCTTTACTGCTTGGATTTGTCCAACCAAGAACAAACTACAAAGCAGCAGTTGTTTGATTTTGGAGTTGTCTCTCCTAGAATAGCTGCTGTCACCAAGATTCGAACTCGGGACATTTTGGTTTAGCAAACATCAGCTTTACCGACTAGACCACGCCCACCCCTGTTAAACTATATTGTCTTCAATCTGGATTGATTGTTACAAACATCGCATATACTTTGTCATAAAACACCATACATATGGGGTTTTCTTAGCTGAGTGAAAAAAATAATTATTGCTGACTGTGTTACAATTATTATAGCCGATAACGTTGTTAGCTTTTGTGGTTTCTAGAAACCTAACAGCTGCCCGTTTTTTAAACTATTTAAAACATTTAACTTTAGAAAAATAAGATAAATAAGAATATACTTTCTCATAAAACAACATACATCGGGGGAACACAACATATTGGGTTTCTTAGCTAAGCAAAAAAAAAACAAAAAAAAAACATCGCTGACTTATGTTAAACTCATTGTAGCCGACAACTGTGCTCGCTTTTGTGGGTTGTGAAATAGGCCTAGTCGTTTTCTCCGTCGTGACAGGGGTTTCTCCTGCTGGTGTTGGTGCTTCCGTTGCGTCTTCAAACGACTCACGAATATTTATGTCAAATATCTCAGGCTGCATACAAGAAAAAAATCACAGGTTCAAAATACTAGTGACGTATGTGTACATCGGTCTACGAAAAACGTGCGAATAGACACATGTTTGAAAGCCGTTTTTCCCATATATATATATATATATATATATATATATATATATATATATATATATATATATATATGACTAAATAGAATAGTAGGGCAATGCAGTTAGAAGTATAAGCATAATTTTTAAAATAAATACTCGGAGGCATTTTAGAATTATTTTTGTTCTTATTCGTTAAGACAAAATCTAAATTTTATTATACGAGCCGACCCGCTGCGTATCATACGCCGCTATTTAGTTTGGTTTTTTTTTCTACTTTTCAGTAGTTTATAATTTGTGAATTCGACAGTACCAATGCTGCCACTGAAAATATTTGCTTAAAAACACTAACCCCCCCCCCTCCCCCCTCCCCCCACGTGAAAGCAGCCTCCTCTTAGTTACCTCTTCTAAGTTTAAAATCGTTTCAAACTAAATTATCTGCCCCTTATAGCCGTCACCAAACCCAGCTCTATGATTGTAAAATGTAAACAGCGTGACCTTAGCTCACCAGACAATGTGGGGGTGGGGTGGGGGTGGTAGTGATAGTGATAGAGAGAAAGAGAGGGGACTGTAAGGAGGCGCTTGCAGCTTGTTTTCTAACGGCTCCCAGAAGAGAATTATATATATAGATATGTTCCTATATGTTCATGTGTTGGGTGAGAGGAAAATACTTGGGAAATTCATTTCATGTTCAGATCGTTGTTCATTTGTACCATGGCAAAAATCCCTATTTAATAGTGCAGAAATATTTGAAAGAAACCCACAAATTTACAACTTACATATAGCTTTCATTGTACAAAAATATTAGAATGAAATCAATGAACATAAAACTGACGTCTAATAATTTTTTGATGGTACAGAAGTATATGAAAGAAACCCACCCATTTTATTACTTGCATTTAATAGTTTTGATTGTACAGAAATATTAAAAGAAAATCAACCAACATAAACTTACATCTAATAACTCTGAAAGTCCGAAACTTGAGAGACTATACATCAAGTCATGGGTGTCGCCGCCTTGAATGAAGATGGTTATATTCTTTGATGAAGTAATCTTAACCGGCTCGGCAGCGATCCGCACCTCCCCTGTATATATGTTGTCAGCCAAAAATAACGGAACTACATTTCTGTGGAGATATTAATCCCAATGACTACAAAGCAAATATCTAGCGCTTAACCTTACAAAACTGTAAAAGGCAGAATACATTTATTATGCTGAATTCAGCGACACCATTTTTAATACAAATTTCAAAGAGTAAAAATTAGAAAACCGCCCCTTTCTTAACGTTTTGAAACGTGAATACTATGCCTTAAATATATGGTGAGATAACATTCTAATCTTAATTTTTATAATTCATAAAATTATATATATATATATATATATATATATATATATATATATATATATATATATATATATATATATATATATATATATGCGTTGTCATCTTGAAATTTCAAAAGAAATATAACTAGGTCTGTCGTTAAATCCTCTCAACATACGAATACACAAAGGTTCCTTGATAATGTAATAGTTGTGATACATAACACAGAATCTACCCCCCCCCCCCCCCCAATAACTTACGGCAAGGCCAAAGGTTGTCCATTTAGATGGAGATCTGCCAAGGCTTCCCTAGAACCAGTCACGGTGACATTGATTTCTGTAATATCTTTGTGATAAGGATTCCTACGGAATAAAAATGTGTTTTACACTGCACCTAGTCAAAAAAAAACAGTTTTGAAAATTTATTTTCATTTATCTATCTGAAACAGTACTCAAGTTATAGGCTTTTGAAGTCCCACTTTTGGTTATCGGAAATAGCAGAAAAGTTGACACAGAACTTCACATTTGATATAATACTTACATATGAATTTTCATAAATCTAGCTGTAGTGGTACAGACACACTCATTTACGTGCACACTAACATAGCCTGCATACGGACAAAATTGCAAAACTATGTTTTTTCGACTGTGGGACGTTTAAAACGTCGAGATTTATGTTTATCTCGATTTCGATTTATTGCACGGTTACAATACTTCCTCTAAACTTTGTGTACCAGAAAGTAAAAATGGTAAAACTTTATCGTCAATCGATAACATCGATACAGTTTTTTTAAATATATATTTTTACAAATATTGTTTAATTTAAAGTTATAATTTTCATAATACGGTTTGATATTTAATAATCAAAGAAATGTGTTATATACTTCATTTGCTTTACACAAAATAGGCAACTGAATATTTTAAAAAAATCAAAATGTTTTAATTTACTTCAAACAGCTTGTTACTTAATAATCAAATAATTTGTCATTGACTCATTTTGATTTACAAAGACAATGATTGACACCATTAATGAGACCGCTAAGCAAATCCCGATCCACTGGTCATCACAATATTTAAACGCCACTAAACTACCTGAAACAACAACATCACTACACCCAACAACATCACAAACCCAACAACATCACTCACCAAACAACATCACACACATAAAAACATCACACACGTAACAAAATGAAACACAACACCACCCACCCAACAACACCACACACCCAACAATATCACTCACCAAACAACATGAACCACAACACCACACACCCAACTACATCAAACACCCAAAATCATCACACACGTAACAACATGAACCACAACACCACACACCCAACAACATCACACACCCAACAACATCACAACCTAACAACATCATACACCTGACAACATGAACAACAACATCACACACCCAACAACATAACACACCCAACAACATCACACACCCAGAAACATCACACACCCAACACCATCACACACCCAACAACATGAACCACAACACCACACACCCAACAACATCACACACCCAACAACATGAACCACAACACCACACACCCAACAACATCACACCCAACAAGTATCACACACCTAACAACATCATACACCCAACAACATGAACAACAACATCACACACCCAACAACATCACTCACCCAACAACATGAACAACAACATCACACACCCAACAACATAACACACCTAACGACATCACACATCCAACAACATAAACCACATCATCACACACACAACAACATCACACACCCAGAAACATCACACACCCAACACCACCACTCACCCAACAACATGAACCACATCATCACACACCCAACAACATCACACACCCAACAATATGAACCACAACATCACACCCAACAAGTATCACACACCTAACAACATCATACACCCAACAACATGAACAACAACATCACACACCCAAAAACATCACTCACCCAACAACATGAACACATCATAACACATCCAAAAACATCACACACCCAACAACATGAACCACAACATCATACACCCAACAACATCACACACCCAACAACATGAACAACAACATCACACACCCAACATCACTCACCCAACAACACGAACCACAACATCACACATCCAACAACATCACACACCCAACAACATGAACCTCATCATCACACACCCAACAACATCACACACCCAGAAACATCACACACCCAACACCATCACTCACCCAACAACATGAACCACATCATTACACACCCAACAACATCACACACCCAACAACATGAACCACAACATCACACCCAACAACATCACACACCCAACAACATCACACACCCAACAACATCACACACCCAACAACATGAACCACAACATCACACCCAACAACATCACACACCCAACAACATCACACACCCAACAACATCACACACCCAACAACATGAACCACAACATCACACCCAACAACATCACACACCCAACAACATCACACACCCAACAACATGAACCACAACATCACACCCAACAACATCACACACCCAACAACATCACACACCCAACAACATCACACACCCAACAACATGAACCACAACATCACACCCAACAACATCACACACCCAACAACATCACACACCCAACAACATGAACCACAACATCACACACCCAACAACATCACACACCTAACAACATCACACACCCAACAACATCACACACCCAACAACATCACACACCCAACAACATCACACACCCAACAACATCACACACCCAACAACATAACACACCCAACAACATCACACACCTAACAACATCACACACCCAACAACATCACACACCTAACAACATCACACACCCAACAACATAACACACCCAACAACATCACACACCCAACAACATCACACACCCAACAACATGAACCACATCATTACACACCCAACAACATCACACACCCAACAACATGAACCACAACATCACACCCAACAACATCACACACCCAACAACATCACACACCCAACAACATGAACCACAACATCACACACCCAACAACATCACACACCTAACAACATCACACACCCAACAACATCACACACCCAACAACATCACACACCCAACAACATCACACACCCAACAACATCACACACCCAACAACATAACACACCCAACAACATCACACACCTAACAACATCACACACCCAACAACATCACACACCTAACAACATCACACACCCAACAACATAACACACCCAACAACATCACACACCCAACAACATCACACACCCAACAACATGAACCACATCATTACACACTCAACAACATCACACACCCAACAACATCACACACCCAACAACATCACAAACAAACTAGATAACAAACTTACAGAATTACATGGGCAGGCTTGAAATTTTGTACACTCTCAAGTTGAAAGTACTCGGATTTTGTATAATCAATAGCGTAAACTTCAATCTTAAATGTTGAATCCAACTTCGCCATGTTTATAAACTGAAAAAGTTGTTTTTTCTTAGCTAAAATAAGTCAGAAATATATTAAATAAAACAGTCGAACGCCCACAAAAAAACAAAACAATATAGCGTTAATGCAAAAAAATAAACCGGGAGTGATCTCCCTTTTACTTTCTCGAATATTCTTATATAACATTAAGGGGAATGGCTACTCAGGATATAAAAAATATTTTAAATCCATTTTAAATTACTCAAACTTTTAAAAATAGAATAGAATCTCGTAGAAAGAAGAAATGCAAACCAAGTGAACGCCAAACAAAATGTGTATAAAAGTGCGGAATAGTATTAGTACTTCATAAATTCACATGCGTTTTTGAGAAATCGGAAATACCGTAAATTACTATTACCGGACGATGGAAATCTCTCAAAATTTGACATAAGACTTAGAATTAGATATTTTACTCTCATGTGAAATATCATTTATCTATCTGCAATAGTACTCATGTTAAAGGCTTTTGAATTATTGAAAGTAGAATAAGTTCCACTTCCAGTTATCGGAAATCGCTGAAAAGTTGAAACAAAACTACCGATTTGATATAATACTTATATATGAAATTTTATCAATCTAGTTGTAACGGTACTTAAGTTATCGTGTTTACAGACATAGAGAGAGAGGGGGGGGGAGAGAGAGGGGAGAGAGAGAGAGAGAGAGAGAGAGAGAGAGAGAGAGAGAGATACGGACAAAATTGCAAAACTATGTTTTTTCGACTCACGGAGGGGTAAAACATCGAGATATTTGAAAAATCTCGATTTTTTTTGCACGATTACAATACTTCCTCTATACTTCGTATACGAGAAAGTAAAAATGGTAGATCAGTTGCGCTTAATTGCTAAACTTTCTGGCATACAGAGTACAGAGGAAATAATGTAATAGTGCACAAATCTTGAATGAAATTTTAATACTTTTGGCCGTTTTACATTTCCCCACTATATCGTATACGGAATATAAAGACTGCATTGTAATTGTGCAAAAATCTAAACTGCGAATTTGACAAATTTTGAAGACGAAAAAAAAATAGTTTAGCAACCTGTGCGTGTCTTTAAACGAGATGAAGTGATTACCGTTTCAGTTTTCTTGACTAAATTTCACGCATAATATACAATTTTCAATTTTCTTGACTAAATTTCAAGGGATAACATACAATTTTCAGTTTTCTTTCTACTTTTGAGTTATTTCTGGTGAACGGAAGTGATTCGAATTCGACTTCGAGTCTCTCAATATCTGATAACTTTAGTACCATTAAAGCTAGATAGACAAAATTGATAATTATAAGTATTAGATTATATGCAAAAGTTCCATTCAACGTTTGTACGATTCCCGGTAACCGGAACACTATAACTTGAACACTGTTTCAATTTGATAAAAGCAATTTCATATGTATGTATAAGATTTCATACTTGGGTTACTGTCGTATTTTAAGCTCTGATATCCGGAATTGTACTTTACTCTTTTTACTGCTTCTAATATGTAGATAAAAATTATATTGTTGCAGTTAAATGAACGAAATTTTATAAACAGGTCTAACATATTATTCTATTGAATTTCCAGTGATTTTCGCTTATCGTAACGATTATTTTACAATGTTAAAAAATATCACTTCTGCCGGTCAAGACTTGATTAAAATACACGTTGACACAAAATGTGACTTAACTACAAGCTTAATTTATAATATAATTCAAGTTTTTTTTTTTTAAGTTACTCATTTTTAGCTCAGACGAGCACAACATTTTTGTATTCGTTTTTATGCGAAATTCTTTTTTTTTCTTCTCGATTTTATTTTAATTTTTGTTTTAAATTAAGTATTAAAACGTGTATATCCAGATTGCACTAAAATGTCATCCCGCTTACTATTATATAAGAATGTACAACAAAGTTTAGTGGAGATCGCATCCGCATACATTTTTTGCTGTTGCAATACAAAAATAGTGATGTCAATGTATTGTAATAAACTGCCTTATTATATAAATTGTCAGATTTATGCGTATGAAAAAGACCGTGTTGTTGCTAAAGAATACGTGTTTGAGATCTTTCTTACCTCGTAAATGTATCCTCGGATAGGAGTAGAAATAATCGCATGCGTTCCGTCTTTAAAGTCAACTGTCATAGTGTCAGTCAGTTTGGGGACAGAAGTAGCCAATATATAGTATGTAAAGCTAAATGGTGCTCCTTTTCGCATTATATTTAGCCCATAAAAAGTGTACTTAGTTCTAGCAGGGGGCACAAACATCATATCTGTAGTATACAAATAAACATATCAATGAACAGGTGTAGAACTGATGCATTTAAATATTATATAAGCTGTTTCAAAGCTTCCAAATCTATTTCTTGTGGTATTTCATCTTCTTTTCATTAACGTTAATTAAACGGCGACATCGATGCAATTTTTAAAAAAAAGTATTTTTAATTAGTTATGTAATTTTAAAAAATGGCATTTTAATTATATAATTTTAAAAAGTACTTTTAATTATGTAATTACAAAAACATTTTAATTACATAATTTTAAAAAGTATTTTATGTCTAGAAAGACACAATAATATGTCATCAGGCCTACCTACTGCAAATTGTTTTCTACTATATTCTGAAGCAACTAATAATCCAAAAGCAGCAGTGCCATCGAAATAGACAACTGAAGTGTGAAAAAAGAAGTATTTTTATTTATAAAACATTTAAAATTAACAAGTTAAACTTCGTTTAATTTTATCCAAAAAGTATAATCCGATAATGGTAGTTTAGTGCGGTTTACCTTGTGTAAGCATTCGGCTGTCGGCGTGACGGAACCCTTGATACGTGTATGGTTGAAATCTGGAAGAAGTACTAACTTTATAAATTTAAAAATACAATACAAAAAAAATATTAACATATTTACCATATTAAAGCGTAAATCATTTAAAGTTTATATCAAATGTCTACACAACGTCATTGTTTGTGATGATTTGAAGAGACTATACATGGTACTGAGTGGCTTAGTGACAGAGCGCTAGACTGCTAACCAGTAACTCTCGTTTATACCGTCCCTGAGTCCACCCAGCTCTGATGGGTACCGAACTCGCTTGTCACACTATCTCGTATTAGGCCGAGGTCACAGAAACAGGTGAACTTTACTTCACCTGCCCCATAGACCGTCAGGTTTAGAAGGGGAACTTTACAATCCATGTCTCAGTGTTTCGTTCACTTCGATATATGGAGCCTAAATAAAGAGTTTGCATTTAGTATGGAGTTTACCTACACAAACACCTCTTCTAATCACTTGGATATTTTCGTGATACACGTTTGTGTCCAAAAATATTTTCAAACTTTTGTTTCTGCATGTTTTTTTTCTCCTGAGGTTTTATCTCAAGTTGTCAAACTACAGAACGCCATCTTACTTTGAAAAACTTTTCTTATCTTATTCTTCTTCTTCGTTCTTAATTATTAGTGTTGAAGAGGATCGAGATTTATCTGCCAGTGGGTTTGAACTCGAGACTTTTGTTCAACCATGAGCTTTTTTTCTTTTTTTTGCCGACTCGACCACGCCTCCAACACACTTAAGCGTTACGTGTCAACTGGTTATGCGCCATTGAGACCATTGACTCCGATTTCAGCCTGCTTTTCTTTTTGGATTTGCTTCCATAGCCTTTGTCCAACCAAGAACAAACTACAAGGCAGCAGTTGTTTAATTTTGGAGTTGTCTCTCCTAGAAGAGTGGCTGTCCCCAGCTAACGAACCTCATCTGCCCGAGGGTTCGAACTCGAGACTTTTCGGTTTAGAAACCATGAGCTTTACCGACTCGACCACGCCGACCCCCTACTTTTCTTATGTTCTAGGAATGTTTCGTTTAGGACTCTAGCTCTGTGTCTTATAACCATTTTTTACGCAAATTTATTAAATCCATATTAACTATAATTACTTTAGTATATGATTAAACATTTCTATTAAACAATTCTTCATTTTAACCCTATATAGGCTAACGGTACTTATAAGTACCACTTTAATTAAGCGCGTGTGGTATTTTTAATTTAAGATGAATGCTCGATATTATTGATGTAATTAAGAGGAGGGGGACGGAGTGGTCTAGCGGTGGAGAGCTGGACTGCTAACCCCTAAGTCTCGAGTTCGAATCCGGGTTCAAGTCAGTAGACCGTCCCTGAGTCCACCCAACTCTGATGGGTACCTAACTCGCGTTAGGGAAAGTAAAGGCGGCTGGGCATAATGCTGACCGCAGTATCTCTTCATATGCCGAGGTCACAGAAACAAGTGAACTCTACTTCACTTGCCCTATAGACCGTCAGGTTTGGAAGGGAATTAAGAGGATTTAAAGTTTAATTAGCTGTTATGTTCTAATATTAAAAAAAAATATTCACGATTTAACATCATGTTGCTCAAAATTGTTGGTTGATGATACGATGCAATAGTTTTCACTCTTTGTGCCAATTGATCCATAATACTGTATTCTAATAGCCTGGTCCACTAGACTTAACAGGACTGCCCACTCATACTTTCTGAAAATTAAACAGCAAACATATATAGATACATGGATTAGGATATTCAAATGTAACTCTAAATCATTTTAAGTAAAGGCTAAGGGCAATGCTATGGGTAATGCTAAGGGTAATGCTAAGGTTAAGGTTAAGGTTACGGTTAAGGTTAAGGTTAAGGTTAAGGTTAAGGTTGAGGTTGAGGTTGAGGCTGAGGCTGAGGCTGAGGCTGAGGCTAAGGCTAAGGCTAAGGCTAAGGCTAAGGCTAAGGCTAAGGCTAAGGCTAAGACAAGGTAAGCAAAGCTAGGCTACTTACGATGGCACTCGCATCATAACACCGTACGACTTTAGCCAGTACGATTGTGGAACAGCTCGAACGCTGTCGTAGTTGGCAATTTTATCGCTCGTCATGGCAATGAAATCGAAAGGGTGGGCTGCTTCCATTTCAATCAGGAAGTTAGGGAGGTTTCTTATGTTCGGCCTATACAAAAATTTACACATGATGTATAAACTATTAGGCGAAAAAAAAACCACTATACCGTGGCTTGTAGGTAACCATCGTTAGCCATGATTTAACACTGTCGCAACCACACTGTAACCTAAACTCAATTTTTTTTTTAATGGCTGTTAAACCTGCGGGAGTCGTATGTCGAAATTGCGGAGCGGAACATATCGGGACCGTATGTCGTTGGCCGAGTTATGATGGTTACTGGAACTCGGGTTAGATGTGGCTGGGCATGGTGCTGATTGCATCATCCCTTCGTATGCTAACTTTATATAAACAAATGCGCTTATTTCATCTACCCTGTGCACCGTAAGGTTTAAATAGGGTAAATATTATACTCACCCTCAAAATAATCAACGAACGCAAGTGTAACTTCAGCTTAAAACCAAACAAAACCACAAAGCAACTATTCGGGATATTGTTAAATAACAAATTTCGGAAAAAAAAATTCTAGGACAACAGTAACCTTAATTCAAACATATAAGTGCAACTTCAGCTTAAAATCAAACCAAAACCACAAACAACTATTCAGGATATAGGGGTCGTCCATAAATGACGTCAAAATCGAAAGGGAATAGGGGGAATGTGCGTAATTTTGTGACGGTGTGTGACAAGAGGGAGGGAGGGGGGGGGGGGTCAGATGGTGTGACGTCACACTTTTGCATTATAAAAAAACAATGTTAGAAAACGTATTTTAGTCGTTATTTCGCGTTTCAGAAAACATCTTTAATAAATTGTAATAGGAATTGATTAAAATACTCTATGTTGATTGAGTTCAGACAAGATTTTTGGAAAAATATCGATGTTTTAAGAAAAATTCAACCAACTTTGAGGGGGGGGTTGTAGACTGAGGTGTGACGTCATTTTAGCAGGGTTCTGGCCTTTTGTGACGCTGTGTGACGGAGGGGAGGGGGGAGGAAAAAAATCATCCAAAATCGTCGTATGGATGACACCTTAGCTTTGAAGCTAGATTTGAAATAATACTTACAAGCCTAATACTATAAATGATTTTTTTATAAACAAGAAGCTTTTTCATGGTGCAAAAACAATATAAATTGTGTTTAAGACAAATCTCATCCTTATACATTTACTTGTATTTTAAATAAAGTTAGAACTTTTTTTTTTCAACTTTAGAGCGCATTACGGTAAGCGAAACTAGACAGACAGACACAAAGACAGACAGACAGACACACACACAGACAGGATAATAACGTGTGTGTTTGGTGTTGGTGAAACGGTTTAACAAAATGCTTACGCATCAGTAAAGACGTGTGTTGCTCTGGAGTTCTGTCTCAGCTTGTGAGTAACCGTAGATTCCACATTCCTCCCCAGAACATAATTTATATAACGTATCTGTGAATTAAAAGAGATAGATAAAAAACAGAGCCAGCTTACATTTTACGTAGGCGGTTTCTTACATTCTAATCAGAGTTGAACATGAACATTTTCAGATAGGCCTACAGTTAGGAATCGCGCTGTTTTCCTTATTTAAAGATTGCGTCTTTTATTGAAACTACTATTGAATGTTAATACTAACAATAATTTAAAAAAAAAAAACAGCTAATATCACAGAGGTAGATATATTTTAATATACGGATGTTTAATTTAATAAAAAGTGTAGACAGTGGCGTCGCTATGTCGGGTCTGCCCCCACCCCAGAAACAAACTATATATACATATATATATATATATACATATATGTGTGTGTGTATGTGTATATATATGTTTGTGTCGCCCTACATATACGTGTATAAACTTTAATCACTGCAGAAGTAATAGTAAAGATGTTTATCTTTAGTAGGTTAATAATACAGTTGGATAGAGCAATGTTTTCTCTATAGATAGCACATTTACGCCATGGTGTCATCCCAACGTTATGTAATAGTTATCGATTTGTACATAAAAGACTAATTAACTTTAATTAATCATCAATGGAACTGGCAGAAAAACCTTTTTCTTCTGAACATTTTTCAATTTTTAGTCTTGGTGTCACCCCCCTAAATGGTGTCACCCGGTGCGCTCCGCACCCCTCCCGCCCTGCCCTCGCTACGCCTCTGAGTATCGATACTTTTGAGATAATAAGCTCTAAGAGTATGCTCGCGTTGCCTGCTAATAAAATAATCGACTACGTTTACCGGGAATAAAAATAAAATTGTTATATTTTTCATTTATATAACCTTTTAAAAAAAATAAACGCTATTGAAATTTTTTTACCATTTTAGTTTTTAGGCTACTTAAAAAAATTCAGTTTTTTCTTGTTTTTATGGTACTTTGTATCTAGTACAATAGACTAGGTTTAGGGTATGTGTACTAATGGTGGATAATTTCCCCTATATACATTCTCTAAAGTGTAGAAGCCCATAAATCACAAATCAGTTTAATACATAACATCCACTTTCAGAGAAACAAAACATAGTCTAGTAAACAAAAGTGTGATTTATTATTTAAATAAAAATTATATGTACATAACAATACGTACGAGTACCAAGACTTAGTTTAATACTGCAAATTTGTCATTTTATTTTAATGATGATGAAGATGATGATAACAATGGTGATGATGATGGTTATAACGATAATGATGATAATGATGATTATGATTATAATGATGATGGTGATGATGATGATGATGATGATGATGATGATAATGATTATGATTATGATTATGATTATGATGATGATGATGATGAAGATGAAGATGAAGATGAAGATGAAGATGAAGATGATGATGATGATGATGATGATGATGATGATGATGATGATGATGATGATGATGATGATGATGATGATGATGATGATGATGATGAAGATGTCGAAGATGAAAATCATGATGAAGATGAAGATGATGATGATGAGGAGGATGATGATGATAATGATGATATGATGATTATGATGATGATGATGATGATGATGATGATGATGAAGATGTCGAAGATGAAAATCATGATGAAGATGAAGATGATGATGATGAGGAGGATGATGATGATAATGATGATATGATGATGATGAAGATGATGATGATGATGATGATGATGATGATGATGATGATGATGATGATGATGATGATGATGATGATGATGATGATGATGATGATGATGATGATGATGATGATGATGATGATGATGATGAAGATGTCGAAGATGAAAATCATAATGAAGATGAAGATGAAGATGATGATGATGATGATGATGATGATGATGATGTCGAAGATGAAAATTATGATGACGATGAAGATGATGATGATGATGATGATGATGATGATGAAGATGATGATGATGATGATAATGATGATGATAATGATGATGATGTCGAAGATGAAGATGAAGATGATAATGATGATGATGATGAAGATGATGATGATGATGATGATGATGATGATGATGATGATGATGATGATGATGATGATGATGATGATGATGATGATGATGAAATATAAATCCCAGCAAAACTCGCCTGAACGGTGTTCTCCGGGTACACACTAAGGAATGTTATCGTGTAGGTAAAATTGTTTACGGCAGGGTTCGGTCCCCATAGGTACACGACCTCATTGGCAGCAGCCACATTACCTGTATCGGGATGGGGAAAAATTTTAGCCACCAATATAACAGCTTTCCCCAGACTTTTAATGACAAGAAGCCCTCGTACACTTTCTCTTAAGAGAGTAATGTATTGGTACATAAATAGGAATATGTTTCTTTGTAGGCTACGCTCTGCTGGCTTCCTTAATGTTTAGTATTCGTTTCCTAAAATAGTAACTAAAAATAGCAGCTAATATAACATCCTCTCCCGGATTTCAACGATAAATGACAAGTGTAAGTCTAAAACTTTTTTTTAAGAATGTACTATATATATATATATATATATATATATATATATATATATATATATATATATATATATATATATATATATATATATATATATATATATATATATATATATATATATATGGACATAACCCTTGGGCCTTTTCCTTTTATACCACAAATAAAATTAGTCGAAAATAAAGCCATTTCACTAAAACCTAACTAAAAACTATACGTTCAACAAACTACAAGAAGAAGACGTAATACTCCATCGCCTTTAATCTGATCATAGCAACGATCAGTTGCCGCTTTACGGACATGACTTAATCTTAAAGTTAAGCATAAAGATTTCAACGAACCCTTTTTAGCCATCCAGAGAAAACATACTAAAAGCACGTTTCTTTCGTACATTGTGAGCTGCCTTCCTTTCTTCTAGTCCAAAATATGTGTAACCGATTGTTGTCGATCACATTGTGTCATTTATCTGTCAAGAAATAAATAACTTAACATTTTTACGTATGTCATATGACACACTGATAGTTCTGATTACAAACTCTAGGCAATTAGCCTAGCTTGGCTTAGGTTTTCCAAAAACAAAAAATGACGCCTTGAAATCTTTTCCTTTACATAACCATATAATAATACTTACCAGTGCCAAAATTTACACTATTGTTAATTTAAAACACGCATTTAAGGTAAGGTTAGTATTTTAATCATTAAAAACCTGAAAATGTCCTTTTTTCACTTATTTAATTTACCAAAATGTCAGTAGAAGAAAATTTGTTGAGGTAGGGCACTCGTCTGCTATCCCTAAAGTCTCATGTTCAGATCCCTACACTAAAAAGGTAAGATATCCTTGAGCCAACCAGAACACTAAACCCGCTTATGTCAAGGTCACAGGAACAAAGTAAACTTCAACTCTCTAAGAACTGATTATATATATATATATATATATATATATATATATATATATATATATATATATATATTTATATATATATTGTGATACATACATAATATTCAACATACGATATGGTAGGGAGGTGTATAACGATTACATTACTTTCTCTATACCCCACACAGGGGTCATCCATAAATGACGTCACGCTTTTTTGGACTATTTTACCTCCTTCCTCCCCTCCGTCACACATCGTCACAAAATGCCAGACACCTCTCGCCCCCCCCCCTAAAAATGACGCCACACCTCAGCCTACTACCCCCACCCCCCACCCCCCCGCCCCGCCCCTCAAAATTGCTGTTGAATTTTTCTAAAACATCAACATTTTCCCAAACAGAGTATTTTGAAGAATTCCGATTACGATTTTTTACAAGTTTTCTTAAACGCGAAATAACGGCTAAAACTTGTTTCCCAACATTGCTCACCTTCACAAAATTACGGACCCCCCTCCCCCCTACGAGTGTGACGTTGTTTAAGGACGACCCCATATGAGAATGTGAAAACTATAATCGTAGAGGACTACGTATTTGCTTGTTTATATATATATATATATATATATATATATATATATATATATATATATGTAAGTATATGTTACGTATGGCTACAGGACATTACCCCCCCCCCCCGGAAATTATCCCCCCGGACACCCCCCCCCCCCCCTAATTACCCCCCTGCCCTGTAGCAATTACCCCCCTGTCAATTACCCCCCCCCCCCCCCCGGGGGAATTACCCCCCCCCCCCCTCAAGTTAGAATCCCAACTCTAACTAGAATTCTATACCTATATACTACCTTAATCCAAACCTTAAGAAAAAGACCAAAACCTAAGCATCCACCTTAGCCTTAAACTTCACACAAAACCAAAACCAACGCTAGACATTGGTTTAAGCCTAATCCTAACCCTAGCTCTAAGCCTAGCTCTTACCCTAACTCTAGCCCTAACCCTAGCCCTAACCCTAACCCTAACCCTAGCCCTAGCCCTAGCCCTAGCCCTAGCCCTAACCCTAACCCTAACCCTAGCCCTTACCCTAACCTTAACCCTAGCCCTTACCCTAACCCTAACCCTAGCTCTAACCCTAACCCTAGCCCTAATCCTAACCCTTACCCTATCCGGGGGGGGGTAATGTCCTACTGGGCGGGGGGGGGGTAATTGACAGGGGGTAATTGACAGGGGGTAATTACTCCGGGGTAATGTCGGGGGGGGAAATGTCCGGGGGGGGGGGTAATTGACAGGGGGGAAATGCCCTGTTCCCGTTACGTATATGTATATGTATGTGTTTGTGTATGTGTATGTGTATGTGTGTGTATGTGTATGTGTATGTGTATGTGTATGTGTATGTGTATGTGTATGTGTATGTGTATGTGTATGTGTATGTGTATGTGTATGTGTATGTGTATGTGAATGTGTATGTGTATGTGTATGTGTGTGTGTGTGTATGTGTATGTGTATGTGTATGTGTATGTGTATGTGTATGTGTATGTGTATGTGTATGTGTATGTGTATGTGTATGTGTATGTGTATGTGTATGAGTATGTGTATGTGTATGTGTATGTGTATGTGTATATGTATATATATATATGTATATATATATATGTATATATATATATATATATATATATATATATATATATATATATATATATATATATATATATATATATATATTTATATTAATTAATTTATTTTTATTGACTTTGACAATCGGCATGCAATTTATGAATTCTATTTCGAAATTTTAGCTTACAGAGCTAAAATATCGTTGGGGTTTTTAACAGCATTTACTATAAACATTAAATTTGGTCTTACTGAACGCAAACGTCAGGTTTAAAAATTAAAATGCTTTGTTGAAACAATAAGCATGAATTGCATAATCAAATCGAATTTCAATTTTTGAAAATCTCTACAATTTGTTAATTTTATAACATTGATTCTTAAAATACTAAATAACTTAAAGTAAAAATGTTTAAGAACAAGTGCTTTGTTTACATGAGATCAATAATACATTTGCCGGTTAGACCTATTCTGAACGGAAACGGCAGATTCAATAGTTATTACCTTTTTATGTCAATTTATGTGAAATCTTTCAAGACCAAAAAGCGTTAACATCAGTGTTTTGAGTTGTGCGCAAATTATAATGACGCCTTCCGTTTAGGTTGTAAATGTTTGTAAAGCTACACAAAAATAAATGAAACGAATTAATTATTTTTTACTTCTTAAATTACATTTCTTTCAAACTTAAAAAAAAGTAGGTGACTACTCTAAAACAATGCACTGTGGCATAATATTATATTTAATTAGATGTTTAATTAACTTTAAATTAAAAACAAACTATTAATAAACAATTTCTATAAATAGAAATAGTTGTCCTGATAATCATGCACACAGTGTTCGCGTTCATTAGGTGCGCATCTTTATATCTATGCAATTCATTTTTTTTTTCATTCTGAGTATTAAAATAAATTAATATTTTAATTTAAAACAGTGGGCAACTTAAAATTGTTTAGTAAAGGTATTTGATTCATCTTTATATAAAAGGCAAAGTGTTCATATGCAATGTGGGCACTAGCCGGTGCCGCGGGCACTAAAATTGTTGAGTCCCTCGAATCTGACGAATAGAACATAGGGTCAAATATACATTGGCCGAAGAGTTCATGGGGGGAGGGGCGCCTTTTATGAGCTCTGAAGCGCAAAAGTGTCCCCACATCAAAACCTCTTTATAACTCCCAAGGTCGCTGATCGACTCTAAGAAACTTCTGGAAAAAACACCGGTAGGTGGCTAGCGTGGGACGTTACACTCTGTGTTCAATACCTTTTCTACAATTTAAGAAGCGACCCACACTTTTCTTTTTATTTATTTTTTTAAATATTATTTTATTATTATATTTAAAGAAAATCATTTTTCCCCTTTCTTCTTCTTCTTCTTCGTTCTTAATTTTTTATCTGCCAGAGGGTTTAAACTCGAAACTTTTTTCGAATGTATGAGCTTTTGCCGACTCGACCACGCCTCCATCACAATTAAGGATACGTGTCAACTGGTTATGCGCCATTGAGACCATTGACTCCGACTTTAGCCTGCTTTTCTTTTTGGATTTGCTTCCATAGCCTTTGTCCAACCAAGAACAAACTACAAGGCAGCAGTTGTTTAATTTTGGAGTATCTGTCCCCAGCTAACGAGCCTCATCTGAGGGTTCGAACTCGAGACTTTTCGGGTTAGCAACCATGAGCTTTACCGACTCGACCACGCCGATGTCTAATTAATTTTTATGAATTATACGCGCATTATCATGTTAATTTGGTGCGCAATAGTCTTTAAGTCATGCAAATCTACTGTAAATAAAAAGAATTACCGGTGACGGTGACATTTATGAAAGTATATATTAAAAAGAACACGGATAAGGTGAAGAAACTAAATAAAAATAAATTCATAAATAACCTTTATAGTTACAAGCTTTTAAATAATTATAAAAAAAATCGCCGTAGGTTATATTATGTATGAAATAACTCCACTTAAAATTTTTTTAGTTATCTATTGTTTGTTATCAAAATAGTTTTTTTGTTATTAATTTCTTTCAATACTTTTTAATATGTAATGAAATGCGAATCTATAAAGATGCGCACCTAATGAACGCAAACTAAGTATGTGATAACATTGACAAATAGTTATAATTATTAGCAATCTTTAATTTATTACTAATTTTTTAATTTAAAATTAATTAAACATCTAATCAAATATAATATTATGTCTAATGTTACCCTACTTTTTTTTAAGTTTGAAGGAATTGTAATTTAGAAATAAAAAGTAAATAATGTTTCATTTATTTTTGTGTAACTTTTTAAAATTTACAACATAAGCGGAAGTTGTCATTATAATTTGCGCACAGTTCATTTGAAAATCAAAACACTGATGTTAACGCTTTTTGGTCTTAAAAGATTTTAAATAAAATAAAGTGAAAAGGGAATAAAATATACGTTACAGTACTCGTAAATTTGTCAGGAAAACTTTGTTAGTTTTTTAGACGTTTTTTTCAATTTACACGGAGATCAAGTAATAGAGATGTAGATCTAGACTTCTAGATCTAAATCTAGACTTCTAGATCTAGATCCAGACTTCTAGATCTAGATCTAGATTAAGATCTATTTAATCTGCCATCTTACAAGGTACAAGGGTGGCCCAAACCGTATAATTGATAATTAAATTAACAACAGATTAGGCCTACTTTTTAAAACACATTTATTCACACACACACACGCATATATGTATGTATTTATGTGTATAGTTATATATATACATAATATATTTATATGTATATAAGTATATATATATATAATTATATATACATACATACACACACACACATTATATATATATATATATATATATATATATATATACATATATATATATATATATATATATATATATATATATATATATATATATATATATATATATATATTTATATATATATATATATATATATATATATATATATATATATATATATATATATATTTATATATATATACATATATATATATATATATATATATATATATATATATATATATATATATATATATATATATATATATATATATATATATATATATATGTTGCGTTCTGGGTTGGTTTCAAATTCAAGAACGACTCGGGTTAACGTTCAATACGTTTATTCGGTCTTACATATTCATCTTACAGTATAGCCCTCAACCTAACCACTACCAACTGACCCCTGACAATCGTTCACTCCAACTTTTATACCGCATTCGACCTTGGGATAACAATACATAAACACACCTGGGTTAACAATATTCTAGGGTAAACTCAACTCACACACTCACTCTCCCCTAATCCTAGATCTTCCTATCCTATTGTAGTCTAACCTACAAATGACCCGTAACAATATATATATATATATATATATATATATATATATATATATATATATATATATATATATATATATATATATATATATATACGATGGTATGTCTGCCTTTCTGAATTGTAACCTACCCATCATGAATCAACGCAACATTTATAAGTACACAATTAATGGTTTTGCAAGGACAATTTTGAACTATCAATTTTGAACACACCGCCCCCTCCCCCACCACCACCACCGAGTCCCCTCCCCCACCCCATATGCTTTCGATACTTTATAAGAAGTATCAGTACAGTATCTAATTTGGCGAGAATATGAATACAGCTGTCTATCTCCCGACTTGTGTTGTATCATGATCCAATAAACTATCCTTCATTCAACCCGGCCAAAGTTTCGCGGGGAGAATTTAAAACATGGCGAAGGGTGGCATTGGTACAGAGGCTTAGCGACCCTTCCCGGCGCCCGGGGACAAACTTTCGATTTGCACTCCCCCCCCTCGAACTTTTCATTTGCACCCCTTCAAACTTTCAATTTGGCGCTCCCTCCTTAAGGTCGGCGCCCGGGGACATACGTCCCCCCGCCCCCCCCCCCCTCGTCCCCCCCTCGCTACGCCTCTGCATTGGTATGTCGTTCGACGCCGAGAACCGCATGAACTCGCAAGGTCCGGTGATTGGTACACCTTTTACTAACAACTCTGTAAACGCCATTTGGCTTCAAGTCAGTGATGTTACAATGTAGAAACGTTCGCTACGTAATGGATTCAAAGTGATGTGAGAATTATACATTGTTCACAATACTAGTCTTCAGAGGCGTAGCGACCCTTCCCGGCGCCTGGGGACGAACTTTCGATTTGCACCTCCCACAACTTTCCAATTTATTTTTCCAACCCATTTTGGCGCCCCCTAGAGTCGGCGCCCGGGGACATGTGTCCCCCCCCCCCTCTCACTACGCCTCTGCTAGTCTTATTGGTATAAGGTTATGAAGTTATTAAATAATTGTGTTAAAGGGGATCCCTTCCTAAACTAAATTTAAGAACGACGAAGAAGAAAAACTCGAGCCATCTATCTATATATATAATTCTCTTCTGGGAGACGCTAGAAAACAAGCTGTAAGCGCGCTCCCTATCACACCCACCCCTACATTGTCTGGTGAGCTGTGGTTCACTCTAAATGTTTACAGAGCCGGGTTTAGTGACGATTATTAGGGGCAGATAATTTAGTTTGAAACGATTTTAAACGTAGGAGGGTGGGGTAACTAAGTGGAGTTTACTTTAACGGAGGGAGGGGGGGTGAGGGTGTGGGGGGGGGGGGGGGGTATCGTCCTTAACGAGCTACTTATAGTGTTTTAAAGAAATATTTTCAGTGGCAGCGTTGGTACTGTCGAATTCACAAATTATGAATTACTAAAAGGTAGAAAAAACAACAACCAAATAGCGGCGTATGTTATGCCGCGGGTCGGCTCGTACAATAAAAATCACTTCAACTCACCCCACAAGATTACTATATTTTTAAATGTCTCTAATAGCCACTCGCTGAGTGTCGCACGCCATAAATAGTTGTTATTGCTTCTTGACAGATAACTGACATAATGTGATCTACAACAAATATTTTTACACGTATTTTGGACTAGGAGAAAGGCTCACAATGTACGGAAGAAACTTGCTTTTAGTGTGCTTTCTCTGGATGGCTAAAATAGGTAAGATGATCAGTAGGCCTACGTTGAAATCTTTATGCTTAACTTCAAGACTAAGTCATGTCCGTAAAGTGGAAACTGTTAGGATTAGATTAACGGCGATGGAGTCTTACATCTTATTCTGGTCAGTGGCGAGGTGCCACCCGGTGCGGCACTTAATAGTGTCACCCCCCAGATGCGTAGTAGCGACCCTTCCCGGGGACAAACTTTAAATTTTCGATTTGCACCCCCCCCCCCCCCTCAAACTTTCGTTTTGCACCTCTTAACAGACTATTTAACACTCGAATTAATCACTTAATCAAGTGGAATTATAATTTTTCTCTATATATTTTGCTATTTTTTGCCTTGGTGTCACCCTCCTAAGTGGTGTAACTGGGTGCGGTCCGCCTCTCCCATCCCCGACCCCCCCCCCCCCCCCCCCCCCCCGCTACGCCTCTGCTTCTGGCAGTTTGGTTTATGTATAGTTTTGAGTTAGGTTTTAGTGAAACGGCTTTATTTTCGACTAATTTTTTTCGTGGTAAAAATGCTAGGGATTATTGCCTTTGATCGAATTCAATACATTAACAAAAGTAGTCGAGTATTTAAAGAAATATGTCCCAATACAGCAGAAATATGTTTCAATACAGCAGCAGAGTTTCTTCCAGGCATCTCTTCGGGGGGGCGGAGCCCCCCCGAAAATTTTTTACCGCCCCCCCGAACGAAATGAAATTTATATAATTTATATAGAAAATATATACTTTTAACAGTGTCCGCCCCCCCGAAGAAAGTTTACCGCCCCCCCCGAAGATTTCAAGTGCCCCCCCGGAGAAAAAAGTCTGGAAGAAACACTGTACAGCAGCCGAGTGAAGTATTTAACGAAATAGGTTTCAATACAATACAGCAGTCGGGAGAAGTATTTGAAGAAATATGTCCCAACGCATTACTTTCTTAAGAAAAAGGTTAATATTTACACTTGTCACGTAGACATGTGGAAGATGGTGTTATATTAGCTGCTCTTTATAGTTACTATTTTGGGAAACGAATTCCAAACATTAGGAAGCCAGCCGAGTGAAACATACAAAGAAACGTATTCCTATTTATGTACCAATACATTACTCTCTTAAGAAAAAGTGTACGAGGTGTAGGTGTCGGTTATTCTTGGAATCTGGGAGAGGTTGTTATGTTAGCCGCTAAGAGAAATATTTCCCATCTCGACACAGGATATGTAGCTGCTGCTACTGATGCTATGTACTTGTGGGGGCCTAATCCCGTCAAAACTGGCTTTACCTACGAGATAACTTTTCTTGGTTTACACACCGATAGTATCGTTCAGGTAAGTTTCGCTACTGACTCCGATTTCTGCCTGCTTTTCTTTTTTTTTTTAGCGCAATTTCCATTCTGGAGAATTGCGTTTATTAACTCGTCATTTCTGGGAATGGATGGATGGATGAATGAATGGATGAATGTGTGTCCGGGCTTTAAGTCGTATCTCCTCCTCAACGAAGCAATATCGATGACTAGTTCCAAAAGCAATTATGTTAAGCAAGTTACGAGAATGAGCATAGGCCATAAAAATTCCGGGTTTCTTTCATGTATTTCCCGTAAAAGCCAAAAAACCTCGAAAAAATGCAGTTTTTGGCCCATATCTCGGCAACCAGACCACTTAGCGACTTGAAACATGTACCAATCGATTCCTGCCATAATTTAGAACAATATTGCCGAAGAAAGTTTTCAAAAATATCCTCTCGTTCGGTCACAAATTTAAAAATTACATAAACACCTACAAACCGATCGCTCTTCTAGCTTGAACGCACCCTATCATTATACGTCAGAGCTATTTTTAGATAACATAAGGAAATTGCGCATAAATGTCACTAGACTTTTTTAATTAACTTGTTTATTTGTTTCCATAGCCTTTGTCCAACCAAGAACAAACTACAAGGCAGCAGTTGTTTGATTTCGGAGTTGTCTCTCCTAGAATAGTGTCTGTCCCCAGCTTACGAGCTTTACCATGAGCTTTACCTACTCGACCACGCCGACCCCCTTGTACTCGTTAAATATTTATTTGATTATAAGAAACTGCCTACACAATGTCTAATCTGCAATAAATTCATATATGATAATCACACACCGTCACAAAGTTACGGACCCCCCACCCCCACCCACCTATGACTGTGACGTTATTTACTGACGAGCCCCCTATGACAGGGGTCGGCAACTTTTTTGAGACGGAAGAGCCAAAAGTTACAATTTACAAAATTTCCCAGTTTTTAAAGAGCCACATTTTTTCTTCAATATTTGGTATTTGATTAGGATTATGTAAATAACTTTGATTTGTTATTTAAAATAAATAGCTTTAAATATAAAATAATATTTATTCATATAAAAACATACACATGTTTCGGCAGAGTTATAAAATTAGTAATGAAATAATATAACACTAGGGCTATCTCAAGCTGTTTTTGTCTTTCTTTACGGACTCCACCGACTAGGAGTTGTCTCCCATTAGCCGGACAGGCCTCAACACGGCCTACTCCGACTAACTGGCTTGGATATTGGTTTGATTACCGTGTATCGGTCGCTTCTGTCCTTCGATTCTCACCAGGCTTATCTTCCACCCCACAGAGCCCAGTGTAAACTCGTACCCCACCGTCCAGTACCCAGCTCGACCGTAGGAAGCTAATTACTAAAAAAAAAAACTACGTCACTCAGGTCAAATTATTGATTAATGATAGGTAGAGGAATGCATTCTGAATAAAATAACATTCCCCCATTCAATGATATTTGAAAAAGCCGGCCCTTGGGCAGTGGCAAGCATGGAATTGTTGCCACGGGGCTGTCTATAGAACGGCCGTTGGGCTGTGCCTGGTGCCCAAGCGGCTGTCCGTATACTTTCTACTGCACCTATTCTCACTGTTCTCTAATGAGTGTTTTTATCCTGTTTAAAGTTGTGTTTCTTTATAGTCTAATATTTGTTTTGAATATGAAATAATATAACTGTTTATGTTTATGCCAGGAGCTGGAGAGCCGCATTTTGACATCAAAAGAGCCGCATGCGGCTCGCGAGCCGCAGGTTGCCGACCCCTGCGATAATGGCATCTGTCTCTTCTAATTCACAGATACGTTATCTGAATTACAGAAGCGGTCGGCAGGTGGAGGCAACGTATGAAGCAGCGCTGAAACAGAACACAAGGACGGTCCACAGATTTGTCTCCTTGTAATACACTTTATTTAACGGACTCAAACTGACTCACCCAGAGGCGTAGCGATGGGGGGGGGGGCAGGGGGGGGGGGGGGGACATACGTCCCCGGGCGCCGACCTGAGGGAGAGTCAAAATGGTTTGGAAAAGTAAATTGAAAGCTTAATTAAAGGGGGGTGCAAATCGAAAGTTTGAGGGGGGGGGGTGGCAAATCAAAATCTTGAGAGGGGGTGGGGTGCAAATCTAAAGATTGTCCACGGGTGTCGGGAAGGGTCGCTACGCCTCTGGACTCACCTTCAGGAAACACATTTAGTAGGGTCATCCACAAATGAAGTCAGGGGGGGGGGGCGTAAATCGGTGACGGTGTGTGATGAGGGGGAAGGGGGGGGGGGGGGGTTCCAGATGGTGTGACGTCACATTTTCGGATAATAAAAAGGCAATGTTAAAAAACGAATTTCAGCCGTTATTTCGTGTTTTAGAAAACTGTTTTAATAAATCGTAACAGGGATTGATTAAAAGTACTCTATGTTGACAGAGTTCAGACACGATTTTGGAAAAATATCGTATTTTAAGAACAATTCAACTTCAATTTTCAGGGGGGGGGGGGTTGTAGGCTGAGTTGTAGCGTCATTTTATGGGTAGGGGAGGTCTGGCTTTTTGTGACGATGTAGGAAGGAGGGAAGGGGGAGGGAGGTAAAAATCGTCAAAAAGCGTGACGTCATTCATGGATCACCCCTTAATTCTGATAGGCCTACTTTAAAAGAAAGCAGTCACGGAGACACATTACTTTATTCTACCAGAACGTACACATTGTACATTTTAAATTTTCTGACACTATGAAAAATGTATACAGTTGGTCTTAACTAGCATGCAGCAGAGTTTCTTCAAGTGATCTCTTCAGAGGGGGGGGGGGGGGGCCTAGCCCCCCTTCGCCGAAGAAAGTCTAGGCTTTATTAGACTTACAAGTAGTATATTAGGTCCCTTTTGGGTCGCATTTGGGTGGCGCAAAGGTTATATAGCAAAATACTCGTGGCCGCAGGAACAATGACATATAACAAAATACTCCCTAGGGTGGCGCAAAGACATATAGTAAAATACTCCCACCACCTGGTGGTGGAGCAGTGGGGGTGGGGGGTGGAGAAGAGTGGGGGAGAGGGGGAGTAGTGGTGACCTGGGGGTGGTGGTGGTGTCGCAGCATGGGGTTTGTTTATTTGATTTCTTTGTATGTGTGTTTAATAGTAAACGGAGAGGGGTGGTTGAGGGGAGGGGTGAGTAATGATGGGTTTGAGGGTAGGGGTGTGCTAGTTGTACTTTGTGAATAACATCCATTAACCAGACATGTAACACCTGTTACGTATCGACCGCCCGCGAAGTTTTCAGGGCTGTGCGTTTTTTTAATGGGAATGTATTGATCGCACCCACGGGGCCATCACACCTAATTAAATTTTTTTGTTATGCTTCACCGAGTTTCCCCCGAGCGGTTGACAGGTTATGGTAATTTACGACGTACATTAAGTGCCTCTCCGTGAAGTACGTAGGTCATTATGCAACAACTGTTGTGCGACAGCTGGTGGTGTAATTAGGCGGATCAACCGGACATTACCTATTTTGTTTATTTTTAATTTTATTTTATTTTATAATTAGTTAAATTATTATTAACTAGTTACGTAATTTGATTTTTTTTTTTTTTAAATTTTTAAAATTTTTTTTTTTTTAAATTATTATTTTTAAATTTTATTTTTAATTGTTGTTTACTTGTTGTTTAATTTAATTACTTTGTATAATTTATTTGTTTGAAATTCATTTTAATTAGTTTG
The DNA here is from genome assembly GCF_028476545.2 of Physella acuta. Classification (NCBI taxonomy): domain Eukaryota; kingdom Metazoa; phylum Mollusca; class Gastropoda; family Physidae; genus Physella; species Physella acuta. Next base: position 255,364 of record NW_026732158.1, on the reverse strand, counting down.
CTGTTAATTATTGGCGACAGATATTACCAAGCGGGTGGTGGTGGTGGTGGTGGTGGTGGTGGTGGTGGTAAATTTGCTTAAGATTATAAACTTCAAGTTTTAAAAATCAACAACGTTATGGACCATTCAGCAACACAACGAACGGTTACCGAAAATAGAACATCCATTTAACCACATCTGTTACTTATCGATCCGTGATCCTTTGTTGACACGCGCTGCGCTTTTAATGGGAATGTATTGATCGCACCTACTGACCATCAGTATGATGGTCCATCTATGTGTAATTTTTTATTAACGAGTTACGTAATTTGATTTTAATTTTTTAAATTTTTAAATTTTTTTTTTTAATTTAATTTTATAATTAGTTTAATTATTATTAACGAGTTACGTAATTTGATTTTAATTTTTTAACTTTTTAAATTTTTTAAATTATTATTTTTAAATTTTATTTTTAATTGTTGTTTACTTGTTGTTTAATTTAATTACTTTGTATAATTTATTTGTTTGAAATTCATTTTAATTAGTTTGCTTTTAATTTCTTTGTTGTACGCCGTTTGAAATAAAAGACTAACACTAGCGTGTACTAGAAAGTGTCATTGTGTATAACATCCATTTAACCACAGCTGTTACTTATTAGCGACAGCTTGTACTTATCGATCCGCCCGTAATCCTCCCAGGCGCTCCCCGTGGTTGCTTAATAGCGGGCTCACTGAAGCGATCACAACAGGTAATTAATCGAAGCCATTAAGTCCCTCTCCGCGTTAAGTGTGGCGACAGCTGGTGCTGTAATTAGTCACGGCTCTCGGCTTTTTTCATTAGACTACAGCTGTACATGAACTATGTTCACATATCGTACGCCCGGTCATTCTTTGATCAAATTAAAAAATTTTGTTTCCACATGTCATGCGTACCGTCCCTTGCTATGTATGAAAGATTAATGGTTGTAACTATTCGCTTATAGCGAGGGTCAGCGAAAACAAAAATATATTTAAGGGTCGGAATTTTCTTTCAACCACCGTTAAGTCAGGTTTTGAGACGAAACGAAGTCTCGGTAGGTTCGTGTTTTTTAATGGGCGACAGGGCGACTTGGTGCGTTGGTACGTAGGTATGCGGGGTAGACATGTTTTTTACAAGTCTGGAAAAGTAATTACGTTTTTTATGACCGTTCCGATTTTCTTTTGATCTGACCACCATTTGACCACACTGAGCCAGATAAATTTAACAATTGTCGCAGCGGGGTTTATTTTAAGTGCACCCCGTGCACGCTTGTTTACATTTTAAAAGACGTGTCGCGTGTCTTCCCCTTACGGCTTCCCTAATAGAGAAACGAGAGGAAAGACAACTGTTCTAAAATTACAACAACCTTGTCTACAGACACGAGTATCGTCCCTTGTGAAAAAATTCGCGTCAGAATCCTTAACTAAACAGTCAATTTCTTTAAAAAGTTAAAAAATAATTTAGGAAGACAAGGGTTAACAAAATATATATCTTAGTCTTGCAGCAGATTACCTTCCCATGTTCGCTTTAGTATTACAGTTTTCATCAATCTTCTTTTTGACTTGAACTTCTTTAATTTTTAAGAAAGTTAACTTATACATAATACATTACGTCTAATGACAATTTTTTTATTTTTACCACTCAATGTATTTTCTTTTTCTATATCTTACATTGTCATCTTAATTTTTGATCACCTTAGGTGGTGGTAAGGTGGTAAGGTGGTGGTAAGGTGGTGGTAAGGTGGTGGTAAATTTGCTTAAGATTATAAACTTCAAGTTTTAAAAATCAACAACGTTATAGTACGTCGTGTCAAATGACACACCGTTAAAATGTCTACATTTAAAGTTCACCAAAATAATGACGTAAAAACTAAATATGATATGACGTTAGCATACATATCATTCAATCTAATCACTCTAAAGTACAAATCAATAATTTTGATTGATTAAGGGGCTGGGTGAGTTATTTTTATTCGGGTGCCCAGGGAAGGTTTGGAGTTGGTTGGGACAGATTTTATACACGAGTCGGTGACGTTTTCACCGAGGGAGGTTCGAAGCTAGACCATGCATATTTTGGAATTGTTAGGGGTCGAGTCTATAGTAGGGTCGGGGGAGTTTTGTTAACACCGAGGCAGGTTACAAAGTTCGTACATGCATCATTGGAATTGTTAGGGAGAGTTAAACTAAGGTCGGTGAAGTTTTCACCGAGGCAGGTTACAAAGTCGGTACATGGATGTTTAGGAATTGATGGCAGTCGAGTTCATACTAGGGTCGGGGAATTTTGTTAGCACTGAGGCAGGTTGGAAAGTTGGTACATGCATGTTTGGGAATTGTTGGTAGCCGAGTTCATACTAGTGTCGGTGAAGGTTGGTTTTGAACTCGGAACATGCATGTTTTGGAATTGTTGGTAGCCGAGTTCATACTAGTGTCGGTGAAGGTTGGTTTTGAACTCGGAACATGCGTGTTTTGGAATCGATAGGTGTAGAGTCTATACTAGGATCGGTGAAGTTTTCACCGAAGTGGTTTCAAAGTTAGTACAGGCATGTTTTGGAAGTGTTAGGGGTCGAGTTCATACTAGTGTCGGTGAAGGTTGGTTTTGAACTCGGAACATGGATGTTTTGAAATTGTTGGCAGCCGAGTTCAAACTAGGGTCGGAGATGATTTCACCGAGGCAGGTTGCAAAGGTGTTACATGTATGTTTAGGAATTGTTGGTAGCCGAGTTCATACTAGTGTCGGTGAAGGTTGGTTTTGAACTCGGAACATGTATGTTTTGGAATCAGTCGGTGTAGAGTCCATACTAGGGTCAGGGGAGTTTTCGTTAACACCGAGGTAAGTTGCAAAGTTGGTACATCCATGTTTAGGAATTGTTGGTAGCCGAGTTCATACTAGTGTCGGTGAAGGTTGGTTTTGAACTCGGAACATGCATGTTTTGGAATTGTTGGTAGCCGAGTTCATACTAGTGTCGGTGAAGGTTGGTTTTGAACTCGGAACATGCGTGTTTTGGAATCGATAGGTGTAGAGTCCATACTAGGGTCGGTGAAGTTTTCACCGAAGTGGTTTCAAAGTTAGTACAGGCATGTTTTGGAAGTGTTAGGGGTCGAGTTCATACTAGTGTCGGTGAAGGTTGGTTTTGAACTCGGAACATGCATGTTTTGAAATTGTTGGTAACCGAGTTCATACTAGGGACGGGGGCGAGGGTGGCGGACAAAGTTGTCGATGTAGGTAGGGTGCAAGAGATATTCAACGAGGAGTGGTGTCTACAAGTTATGTATCCCAGTCTGTTGGAGTGGTTTCTAGGGGGTTGTAATATTAGTTGAATAAATATTTGTCTGTAGGATTGTCATACAGCCTTTGTCTGTCCAAGGAATAGTGTGAGTAGTAGTACGGTCTGTTTATCTAGCGGTTGGTATTGAGGTTAGTGTGATGACGCAAGGTTGGATGGGAGAAGGGGAACGGGGTTGTGGACAAAGGGAAGGGGAAGGGCGAATAGTGATAAAAATAACTCACCCAGCCCCTTAATCAATCAAAATTATTGATTTGTACTTTAGAGTGATTAGATTGAATGATATGTATGCTAACGTCATATCATATTTAGTTTTTACGTCATTATTTTGGTGAACTTTAAATGTAGACATTTTAACGGTGTGTCATTTGACACGACGTACTATAACGTTGTTGATTTTTAAAACTTGAAGTTTATAATCTTAAGCAAATTTACCACCACCTTACCACCACCTTACCACCACCTTACCACCTTACCACCACCTAAGGTGATCAAAAATTAAGATGACAATGTAAGATATAGAAAAAGAAAATACATTGAGTGGTAAAAATAAAAAAATTGTCATTAGACGTAATGTATTATGTATAAGTTAACTTTCTTAAAAATTAAAGAAGTTCAAGTCAAAAAGAAGATTGATGAAAACTGTAATACTAAAGCGAACATGGGAAGGTAATCTGCTGCAAGACTAAGATATATATTTTGTTAACCCTTGTCTTCCTAAATTATTTTTTAACTTTTTAAAGAAATTGACTGTTTAGTTAAGGATTCTGACGCGAATTTTTTCACAAGGGACGATACTCGTGTCTGTAGACAAGGTTGTTGTAATTTTAGAACAGTTGTCTTTCCTCTCGTTTCTCTATTAGGGAAGCCGTAAGGGGAAGACACGCGACACGTCTTTTAAAATGTAAACAAGCGTGCACGGGGTGCACTTAAAATAAACCCCGCTGCGACAATTGTTAAATTTATCTGGCTCAGTGTGGTCAAATGGTGGTCAGATCAAAAGAAAATCGGAACGGTCATAAAAAACGTAATTACTTTTCCAGACTTGTAAAAAACATGTCTACCCCGCATACCTACGTACCAACGCACCAAGTCGCCCTGTCGCCCATTAAAAAACACGAACCTACCGAGACTTCGTTTCGTCTCAAAACCTGACTTAACGGTGGTTGAAAGAAAATTCCGACCCTTAAATATATTTTTGTTTTCGCTGACCCTCGCTATAAGCGAATAGTTACAACCATTAATCTTTCATACATAGCAAGGGACGGTACGCATGACATGTGGAAACAAAATTTTTTAATTTGATCAAAGAATGACCGGGCGTACGATATGTGAACATAGTTCATGTACAGCTGTAGTCTAATGAAAAAAGCCGAGAGCCGTGACTAATTACAGCACCAGCTGTCGCCACACTTAACGCGGAGAGGGACTTAATGGCTTCGATTAATTACCTGTTGTGATCGCTTCAGTGAGCCCGCTATTAAGCAACCACGGGGAGCGCCTGGGAGGATTACGGGCGGATCGATAAGTACAAGCTGTCGCTAATAAGTAACAGCTGTGGTTAAATGGATGTTATACACAATGACACTTTCTAGTACACGCTAGTGTTAGTCTTTTATTTCAAACGGCGTACAACAAAGAAATTAAAAGCAAACTAATTAAAATGAATTTCAAACAAATAAATTATACAAAGTAATTAAATTAAACAACAAGTAAACAACAATTAAAAATAAAATTTAAAAATAATAATTTAAAAAATTTAAAAAGTTAAAAAATTAAAATCAAATTACGTAACTCGTTAATAATAATTAAACTAATTATAAAATTAAATTAAAAAAAAAAATTTAAAAATTTAAAAAATTAAAATCAAATTACGTAACTCGTTAATAAAAAATTACACATAGATGGACCATCATACTGATGGTCAGTAGGTGCGATCAATACATTCCCATTAAAAGCGCAGCGCGTGTCAACAAAGGATCACGGATCGATAAGTAACAGATGTGGTTAAATGGATGTTCTATTTTCGGTAACCGTTCGTTGTGTTGCTGAATGGTCCATAACGTTGTTGATTTTTAAAACTTGAAGTTTATAATCTTAAGCAAATTTACCACCACCACCACCACCACCACCACCACCACCACCCGCTTGGTAATATCTGTCGCCAATAATTAACAGCAAACTAATTAAAATGAATTTCAAACAAATAAATTATACAAAGTAATTAAATTAAACAACAAGTAAACAACAATTAAAAATAAAATTTAAAAATAATAATTTAAAAAAAAAAAATTTTAAAAATTTAAAAAAAAAAAAAATCAAATTACGTAACTAGTTAATAATAATTTAACTAATTATAAAATAAAATAAAATTAAAAATAAACAAAATAGGTAATGTCCGGTTGATCCGCCTAATTACACCACCAGCTGTCGCACAACAGTTGTTGCATAATGACCTACGTACTTCACGGAGAGGCACTTAATGTACGTCGTAAATTACCATAACCTGTCAACCGCTCGGGGGAAACTCGGTGAAGCATAACAAAAAAATTTAATTAGGTGTGATGGCCCCGTGGGTGCGATCAATACATTCCCATTAAAAAAACGCACAGCCCTGAAAACTTCGCGGGCGGTCGATACGTAACAGGTGTTACATGTCTGGTTAATGGATGTTATTCACAAAGTACAACTAGCACACCCCTACCCTCAAACCCATCATTACTCACCCCTCCCCTCAACCACCCCTCTCCGTTTACTATTAAACACACATACAAAGAAATCAAATAAACAAACCCCATGCTGCGACACCACCACCACCCCCAGGTCACCACTACTCCCCCTCTCCCCCACTCTTCTCCACCCCCCACCCCCACTGCTCCACCACCAGGTGGTGGGAGTATTTTACTATATGTCTTTGCGCCACCCTAGGGAGTATTTTGTTATATGTCATTGTTCCTGCGGCCACGAGTATTTTGCTATATAACCTTTGCGCCACCCAAATGCGACCCAAAAGGGACCTAATATACTACTCTTACAATATCAGTTTGTTTGGATTTTTTTTGTTTGCGTGTACGTGTGAGTGTGAATGTGTGTAAACACGATAACACGAGCACCGGTTCAGTTAGGTTGCCGAAATTTCATATCTAAATATTGTGTCGATTTTGTAGCTTTCTGGCAACTATTGAGATATTTCCGGTATCCGGAAATGGCACTTACTCCACTTCGGTTTCTTATAAGCTGAGTTGAGTATCATTTCCGCTAGATAGATCAAATTTGACATATACATTTGAGATAGTATATGCAGATTTTTATCAACTTTTGAATATCAAAGGGTAACTGTAAGTAATTGGAAGTACTAAGTTTGCAAATCTCGACGTTTTACAGTACAGCTATGTGATTTGGAAAATCATAGTTTTAGCAATCTTGTCCGTATGTCTGTGTGTGAATGTATGTGTGTGTGTGTCTTTGTGTGTGTGTGTAAACACGATAACTTGGGTACCTTTACAGCTAGTTGATGAAATTTCATACATAAGTATTTTATCAAAATCGTAGATCAGTGTTAACTTGTGAGCGATTTCCAATAACCGAAAGTGGAACTTTTTCTACTTTGAATTTTTCAAAAAGCCTATAACTTGAATACTATTTCAGATAGATAAATGAAATTCCACACGAAAGTAGAAGATTTAATTCTCTGCCTTTTATAAAATTTTGAGTAATTTCCGTTGACCGGAAGTAGTAACTAACACTATTTCCGATTTCTCAAAAAACGCACGTAAATTTATAAACTACTAATAATATCCCGCACTATTATGCACATTTTATTAGGCGTTCACTTAGTGTGCAATTCTTTTTTTTTTTACGACATTCCATTCTATTATAAAAAGTTTAAGTAATTAAAAATGGATTACAAATATTGTCTATGTCCTGAGTTGCCATCCCTCGTAATTTTATATAAGAATATCCGAGAAAGTTTAGGGGAGATCACTCCCGGTTTATTTATTTAAGTTTGTTGTAGGCCGCAGTGTTTGAGTTTGCACCTCATCATGCGGTTTTTTTTTTATAGGCCGGGCCTGAAGGATCTTGCCTATTTTGTGATCGAGATGGTGGGGGAGAACAACTTTGATTATGTTGCCATGACGTATGATGCCAATACCAACTACGGCGTTGTCCGGTCTGTCCCACCCTCTTTCTGGAGTAAACATTACGGCCTTAAGTTGCGCCCCAGCACGTAAGTTATTTACTGCATGCATACCATCTATATATATATATATATATATATATATATATATATATATATATATATATATATATATATATATATATAATTCTCTTCTTCGAGCCGTTAGAAAACAAGCTGCAAACGCTCTCCCTACCTCCCCACCCCTACATGGTTTTAGTGAGCTGTGTTCACTCTAAATGTTTACAAGCAGAGCCAACGATTTTAAACGTAGGGGGGGGGGAGGGGGGGTAAGGAAAGGGGGTTGGGGGTTATGGTCCTTAACGAGCTACTTATAGTGTTTTAAAGAAATATTTTCAGTGTCAGCGTTGGTACTTTCGAATTCACAAATTATGAATTATTGAAAATTAGAAACAACTAAATAGCGGCGTATGTTATGCCGCGGGCCGGCTCGTATATATATAATTCTCCTCTTCGAGCCGTTAGAAAACAAGCTGTAAACGCTCTCCCTACCTCCCCACCCCTACATGGTTTTAGTGAGCTGTGTTCACTCTAAATGTTTACAAGCAGAGCCAACGATTTTAAACGTAGGGGGGGGGGGGGAGGGGGGGGAGGAAGGGGGGGGAGTTATGGTCCTTAACGAGCTACTTATAGTGTTTTAAAGAAATATTTTCAGTGTCAGCGTTGGTACTGTCGAATTCACAAATTATGAATTATTGAAAATTAGAAACAACTAAATAGCGGCGTATGTTATGCCGCGGGCCGGCTCGTATATATATAATTCTCTTCTTGGAGACGATAGAGAACACCAAGCTGTAAGCGCGCTCCCTACCACCCCCACCCCTGCATGGTCTGGTGAGCTGTGGTTCACGCTAAATGTTTACAATCGTAGGGCCAGGTTTAGTGAAGGCTATTAGTGGCAGAAATTTAAGTTTGAAACGATTTTAAACTTACGGGAGGTAACTTAGAGGAGTTTGAGTTTCAAGGAGGGGGGGGGGGGGGGGTTAGGGGTAGAAGTTGGGGGAAATGAGGGTGGTATCGACCTTAACGACCTACTGATAGTGTTTTAAAGCAAATATTTTCAGTGGCAGCATTAGTACTGTCGAATTCAAAAATTATGAATTACTGAAAAGTAGAAAATAAAACAACTAAATAGCGGCATATGATACGCCGCGGGTCGGCTCGTGTGTACATAATAGTTAGCCAGGTTTACGTTCATCGCAAAACAAGAAAGAAATTAAAACATGCTCGCGAAATAATTGCACGAAATTGTGAAGAGAAGTGTATACAATCTGTCAAGAATATTTATTTAATAATTTTAATTTATCAGTATCCGTGAACAGTAATTTTTTTTACGTGTTGAAACTTTTATGCAAAAAAAAATGTAGCAACTATTTTTTCCCACGTTTTCTTTAACTTGCTTTCGCGTCTGTTTGTCTTTCCATCAAATCTTGCAATCGAAAATTCGGGCACTTCCCTGTTAGCTAGCGCGCTGAAATTTTCAGGGAAGCTTTGTTTCCGATGACAATACAATATTCAATTATTATTATTATTACTAAATTGATCCATGGAAAAATTTTATTGATCATTTTAAACTCCTGTTGATTTGTACAAAAAAGGGACATAACCTAGTAATTGTAATTTGATAAAAACAAGGTTCGGTACTTTCCCTTCTCTGGCCTCCTATTGAATGAACAAAAAACTTTTTAGTTCAATCAGAAAACGTGGGTTTTTAAAAAAAAAATGTAATGATAATTATTTGAGGCAAAAACTTAGGCCTATAGAATAATTAAAAGACGTGAAAGCGTTCTTAGCTGCGTTTTCAAAATAAAGTGCTCTTTGGTCGTTTGGACTTCCTTGTTTTAAATGACGACTAATGTTTTTGGCTATTCAAATTTAGTTCCATGGGTCGCGTCCATTACTTTGAGAAGAAAAAGATGTTTCAAGTCGTCACTTTCCGTCCCGAATTAGTTGTTAGAGAGTCTTCGTGAGACTGCCTTCAGTCCATGCTTTAGCCAGTTAGTTGGAGTTGGTTACCTCGAGGCCTGCCTGGCTAATGGGAGTCCAACTTCTTACCTCGAGGCCTGCCTGGCTAATGGGAGTCCAACTGCTTACCTCAAGGCCTGCCTGGCTAATGGGAGTCCAACTTCTTACCTCGAGGCCTGCCTGGCTAAAGGGAGTCCAACTGCTTACCTCGAGGCCTGCCTGGCTAATGGGAGTCCAACTGCTAACCTCGAGGCCTGCCTGGCTAATGGGAGTCCAACTGGTTACCTCGAGGCCTGCCTGGCTAATGGGAGTCCAACTGCTTACCCCGAGGCCTGCCTGGCTAATGGGAGTCCAACTGCATACCTCGAGGCCTGCCTGGCTAATGGGAGTCCAACTGGTTACCTCGAGGCCTGCCTGGCTAATGGGAGTCCAACTGGCTACCTCGAGGCCTGCCTGGCTAATGGGAGTCCAACTGGTTACCTCGAGGCCTGCCTGGCTAAAGGGAGTCCAACTGCTTACCTCGAGGCCTGCCTGGCTAATGGGAGTCCAACTGGTTACCTCGAGGCCTGCCTGGCTAAAGGGAGTCCAACTGCTTACCTCGAGGCCTGCCTGGCTAATGGGAGTCCAACTGGTTACCTCGAGGCCTGCCTGGCTAATGGGAGTCCAACTCCTGAGCCGGTATATCCGTGTCATTCGAGTTGTTAGAGACTACCCCTCATTTTTAATTATTTTTTTAAAATTAGATATTAAGTCGGATTAGATCAGATTGTATTAGATGATTATCCTAATCATTGTATCTATGCATGTTTGCATTTTTTTCAGAGTGTATTGGAAAGTTCTTGTGTTGAGTTTAGTCTCTCAGAGGGTGTCGGTTACCCATTATGAAGCTTATTTGGAACTTGAGGGAGGATACCGTTTGTTAACCAAAATTACCACCGATGAAAATTTTGATGTTTTACCGTAAATATTTTAACTCTTTTAAAAAATGAAAAATAGATCTTAACAGCTGTGTAAAAATGAACACTTTTCTAACAATTGATTTTACCACAAATATTTAAACATAAGCTAAGTGTAATTATAGTTCTTTTACAGTTAATACAGATTTTATGTTGCATAAAAAAAGTTATAAGAGACAGAATTAGAACCCTGAACGAAAAATTCATAGAACATAAGAACTGTTTTTCAAAGCAAAATGGTGTTCTGTCGTTTGACAACTTGAGAAAAAACCTTAGGACCAAAAACACGCAGAAAACAATTATGAAAATATTTTTGGACACAAACGTAGGCCTATTTCACATAAACCTCCAAGCGATTACAAGAAATGTTTGTAAAGTTAAAACGTTTTTCTTAAAATTTTGATTTTGTAAGTATATGACGGTCTACGGAGCAAGAAAATTAGAGTTGACATATTTCTGTGACTTCGTCATATTACGAGATAGTGTGGTCAGTACTATGCCCATCAGCTTTTACTTTCCCTAACGCGTGTTCGGTACCGAATAGAGCTGGGTGGACTCAGGGACGGTCTATTCAAGAGTAACGGGTTAGCAGTCCAGCGCTCTGCCACTAAGCCACTCAGTACCATGTATAGTCTCTTCAAATCATCACAAACAATGACGTTGTGTAGACATTTGATACAAACTTTAAATGAATTTATGCGTTACTGTGGTTCATGTTAACATTTTTATTTTGTATTGTATTTTTAAACTCATAACAAGGGTTCCTCTTGTAGGTACCAACCATATCTGTTTAGGGCCTATGTCAAGCCAAACAGCTTCTTGAAAACGCACGGTAAAGTACACAAAACTATCATAATTAGATTATATTGTTTGATAACTTTAGACGATGTTTTATCTAGTCCGTTTGAATATTAGATGAATAAAAATATTTTTCACACTTCAGCCGAATATTTTACCGCCACTCAAGCCTATGGGATGTTACTTCTTGGGACGGCCGGCACAAAAGATTTTTCAGCGGGTAACTAGAGCTCCCCATGTGTGCCTTTCGAAACTGTTCTAATCAGTGGCGTAGCGAGGTCGAGTGTCACCCGGTGCGGCACTTAATGGTGTCACCCCCCCCCCCCCAGAGACGTAGCGACCCTTCCCAAGGGACAAACTATCAATTTTCGATTCGCACCACCCTCCTCAAACTTTCGATTTGCACACACCCCCCCCCCCCTTTCAAACTTTCGATTTGTACCTCTTAAAAGACTATTTAACACTCGAATTAATCACTTAATTAAGTGGAATTATCCTTTTTCTCTATATATTTTGCCATTTTTTGCCTTGGTGTCACCCCCCTCCCCTAAATGGTGTCACCCGGTGCGGTCCGCCCCCCCCCCCCCCCCCACTACGCCACTGGCCCTTATCCAAGTCTATCTAATCACAACATCCGTTTGTTTGTTCATCTCTAGCCAATTTTGTTAATTTAATTTGAACCACTTCTAATGCAGGGGATACATTCAACTTTCCAGAAATCTTCTTCTTTAATAATGCAAGAATATATTTTTAGAGCTAATTAGATTAATATAAAAATTACCATATTCACTAATGAAAGGGGAGATAACAAAAAAAACCTAGCGATCGCGTAGACAAAGGATGAATTGTTTTTCACGGTTTGTCGACTGATATTTTAACCCTAATTTTAGACCTCAAACTCAGTAGGGGTAGATAACCGAAATTCACAAGCTTATGGACTGAGATATATTTTCTCGCACACTATGTAGTGTCAATATGATTTTGAACAAAAATAAAACGAATATAAAAGCTATAAAATGCACTGAAAAAAAGAAAATTTCTTTACTAAAAGCGATGGTCGCTAACCTATGTTACATTTCTCAAGAGAGACAAAGGCTTTTATTAAATAAAACAAATTCGTTTTTTATTTTAATTTTTTCAGTACATTTAGAAGCGTATTATTATTACATGTTTATTTATCTTTGTTTTATTTTATTCATTTTACTTATTTTGCTTTCTTTTTAACTTCGTCGTGTGTCTGTTTTTCATTGTGTTTGCCTGTTTGCAGTTTTCTTTCGCTCTGTTGGCTCTGTCCAGTTCATCACGCAGGGTATATGACTCTAATACTATCATAAATAGAAATTATACCTTTGGCCAAAATTAACTTAGGTACGGACCTAAATTGAGCTGTAAATGTCATTGTTCATCAAAATGGCATCATTCGTTAAACAAGCATACAACACTCCCTGACGTATTGCATTTATTGTAATACACGGGTTTATTTTTACACAATTAAAGAATGCTAAATAATTAATGTTATTTATTTAAATTACAGAATTTCAAAAAGGCATTTTTAATTACATCATTTAAATAAACCGGGAGTGATCTCCCCTAAACTTTCTCGAATATTCTAATATAACACTACGGGGGATGTCAACTCGGGATATAGACTTCTAGACATGATTTTTAATCCATTTTAAATACTCAAATTTTTTAAAATAGAATATAATCTCGTAGAAAAAAGAAATGCACACCAAGTGAACGCTAAATAAAGATGTGCATAATAGTGCGCAATATTATTAGTACTTTATAAATTTACATGCGTTTTTGAGAAATTGGAAGTAGCGTAAATAAGTACTTCCGATAAACGGAAATTACTCAAAATTTAACAGAAGGTAGAGAATTAGATCTTTTACTTACATGTGAAATTTCATTTATCTATCTGAAATAGTACTCAAGTTATAGGCTTTTGAAAAATTCAAAGTAGAAAAAGTACCACTTCCGGTTGTCGGAAATCGCTCAAAAGTTGATACGGATCTACGATTGTGATATAATACTTATATATGAAATTTCATCAACCTAGCTGTAACGGTACTCAAGTTATCGTGTTTACACACAGACACACAGACACACACACACACAGACATACGGACAAGATTGCAAAATTATGTTTTTCCGTATCAGTGAGGTGTAAAACGTCGAGATTTGTAAAAATCTCGATTATTTTTTTTTGCACGATTACAATACTTTCTCTATACTACGTATATACGAGAAAGTAAAAAGGCATTTTTAATTACATACTATAAAATCCCTTTTCAAAATGACATCGTTATCATCGCCCACTTAAATTTATTAATTAGGAGACGCAATGCCATCCGAAATATTTTGGAGGCTGAGTAATAACTTATACTTACATAAATATTAAAATGTATACATTCTACGCCTTTTCATTGATATTTTTATTTCTATACTGTAGAAATCGTCTATAATCCACCACGGCAAGCGCGTTATACTATTTATGGGCAAAGATTAAAAAGACGCGGGGTACTTGTTGAATCTACATACTACTTTTCGACTTCACAATCGGTTATTGGTACCATAAGCGTCGAGTATAGAAATGGTACTAAGACCACTTACACTAACCCTAGGCCAGGGTCCCTTTTCGAGGTAAGAATGACTGTTAGAATGATTTGAATCATTGCCAAATTATTGTTTTAAGGTTTTTTTTCTTTAAACGTTTGAATATATCGATGCCAATTGAATGTAACAAGTTGCCTTGTGTTGTCCAAATCTCAAACGTATGCGTATGCAAATGAAAAAGCGTATGTACCTTTCAATAATAATTTTTTAAAAAAAAACTTTAAAAAAAAATAACTGTACAGTTATTCGTCGGTGATTCACAAGTTGTTGTTTTTTAATTCTATAAACATAATGTCGTTGCTTGTCTGGGCCTTCGACTGTTTTAAGTTAAACATTTTGTTCTGTGTACGTGGATGTTTTTTTTAAGTTATCAATACTTTAACATTTAATTTAAAAGAAGGGGTCGGCGTGGTCGAGTCGGTAAAGTCTCGAGTTCGAACCCTCGGGCAGATGAGGCTCGTTAGCTGGGGACAGCCACTCTTCTAGGAGAGACAACTCCAAAATTAAAAACAACTGCTGCCTTGTAGCTTGTTCTTGGTTGGACAAGCTATGGAAGCAAATCCAAAAATAAAAGCAGGCTGAAATCGGAGTCAATGGCCTCAATGGCGCATAACCAGTTGACACGTAACGCTTAATTGTGTTGGAGGCGTGGTCGAGTCGGCAAAAAGCTCATGGTTGATAAATTCGAACAAAGTCTCAAGTTCAAACCCACTGGCAGATAAATCTCGATCCCCTTCAACACTAATAATTAAGAACGAAGAAGAAGAAGAATTAAAAAAATATATTTTCAGCTAAAATTTTTAGCGAAGCTGGATGCCACCGTGGAGACTGACCTTTACGCTATTAAATATACCGGTTTTGAGTATTTTCGGGTGTTGGCTTTACAACAGTACCAGGCTGACCATGTGATACTGTAAGTATCTCAGACAGAATATCTTACGGACAAATGATCTCTGAGAAATTATCTCAGACAGAATATCTTACGGACAAATGATCTCAGAGAAATTATCTCAGACAGAATATCTTACGGACAAATGATCTCTGAGAAATTATCTCAGACAGAATATCTCACGGACAAATGATATCTTGGATAAACGATGTCAGCTAAAATACCTCAAACAAATTTTTCACAGCAAATATGTGTATATTATATGGGATGACATTTGTAGATTTCAAAATTTTTATTTATGATTTTTTTTAACAAAAAATAATTGTGAGAAAACGTTTGTTGTATACGCTTGTCACATTACATTATTTTTTTTAAATGGCAATTAGTGTTTTAAAAAAATGAAGTTTAAAACAAACGTTAGCAAAACAATGAAGAAGAGCTTGTCTAATATGACACAATCCATCCAAACCAGTTGGACTAAACTTGATCAAGGGTATTTTTCTGAAAAGATTAATTTGTTCTTTAGATCATATGTCCTGAGCTCATTTTCCCGTGAAATGATTTGACCTGTGATATTTTGTCGTCAGAAATGTTTGATTATCAGATATTTTGTCTGAACATGTTTGTCCTATAGAACATCCATTTAAGACTTGAATCCACAATATATATATATATATATATATATATATATATATATATATATATATATATATATATATATATATATATATATATATATATATAAGCAAATTATTGATTTTTTTTTCAATTGGATACGATGTCAAATATTTTTACTCCATAGAACCCCTTTACACAGAGACATTTCAGAAGTCGATTTAACCATCACCGGCCCTAAAGAGGCCTTTGACAATCTCACACTAAATGGAGATCCATTGGCTGTGCCGTAAGTTGTTAGGGGATGAGGGGGGGGGGAGGTTGACGCTGGTTTATGTATCCCCGTTATGACATTATAAAGGAAACTTTGTGTATTCGTGTCTTGAGAGGATTTACCGAGTACAACAACCCGCAGTTTCGGTGTGTGACCAAGCTCTATTTCTTTTAAAATTCCATGATGACAACGCAACTGTATATAATTTTATAAATTATAAAAAAATTAAGATTAGAATGTTATCTCACCATATATTTAAGGCATAGTATTCACGTTTTCAAAACTTTAAGAAAAGGGTGGTTTTCTAATTTTAACTCTTTAAAAAAAATTGAAAAATTAAAATGTATCGATATATTTAGCAATAAATTCATGCTGCTCTTTACAGTTTGGTAAGGGGAAGAGCTAGATATTTGCTTTGTAGCTATTGAAAAAAAACATTCCACAGAGATATGGCTCCAATACATGTGGCTGACAAAATATATACTGGGAATGTAAGAATCAGCGCCGAACCGGCGAAGATTACTTCAACAAAGAATATATCTATTTTTATACACGGCGGAGACACGGCAAAATTGTATTATGGATTTCCTAACTTTGGACCGCCAGGACTATTAGATGTAAGTTATTTATTTACACATATATATATATATATATATATATATATATATATATATATATATATATATATATATATATATATATATATATATATATATATATATATATATATATATATAGCGGTAGAGAGCTAGACTGCTAAGATGAAAGTCTCGAGTTCGAACCCGGGTTCAAGTAAGTAGAACGTCCCTGAGTCCACCCAGCACTGAATGGCATAGTGCTGACCAAACTATCCCTTCATATGGCGATGTCTTTGAAAGAGATTAACTCTACTTCATCTGCCCCATGAGTCTTGGGCACGAACGGGAAAAGATGATGATCATGATATATATATATATATATATATATATATATATATATATATATATATATATATATATATATATATATATATATATATATATATATATATATATATATATATATATATATATATATATATATATATATATATATATATATATATATATATATATATTTATGAATCTATATATATATATATATATATAAAATGATATGAGCTTGACGTTTGCCAGAAAGAGACTTTCCGTTTGGCTAAAAGTACGTGTAGACCGAGTGAGATATATGCTTGATAAACCCCCGATGAAACCTCTCTATTTGGGAATTTGTGCCATTTGCGCAATGGTGTGTTTGCATACAACCTCTTTAAGTCATGTTTTCTATGTGTGCACTTGTTACAGATCAATGTTCGAACACGTACAGTTTTGCTACTTTAATCATATCTTCTTTTTTTAGCGCAATTTCCATTCTGGAGAATTGCGTTTATTAACGTTTTTATTCATTTCTGGGAATGGATGGATGAATGAATGTATGGATGAATGTGTGTCCGGGCTTTAAGTATCTCCTCCTCAACGAAGCAATATCGATGACTAGTTCCAAAAGCAATTATGTTAAGCAAGTTACGAGAATGAGCATAGGCCATAAACATTCCTGGTTTCTTTCATGTATTTCGCGGAAAAGCCAAAAATCTCGAAAAAATTCAGTTTTTGGCCCATATCTCGGCAACCAGACCACTTAGCGACTTGAAACATGTACCAATCGATTCCTGTCATAATTTAGAACAATATTGCCGAAGAAAGCTTTCAAAAATATCCTCTCGTTCGGTCACAAATTTTAAAATTACATAAACACCTACAAACCGATCGTTCTTCTAGCTTGAACGCACCCCAACATTATACGTCAGAGCTATTTTTAGATAACATAAGGAAATTGCGCACAAATGTCACTAGACTTTTTTAATTAACTTGTTTTTAAATATAGCCTGTACTCTACGACGTCAATGTTCGGGAGCCCGCAGAGGAAACTACAACATCAACACCGACAACACCACCAGAAAATACAACAGAAGCTCCACCAGCTCCACCAACGACAGAACCAACCAAGGCAGCCAAAGTCATATCTAATGTCGCAACTACTGCAAAGGCATTTAGTGTCAGCTACGATCCATTTAACATCAGTAAGCAATTTTCTCTCTCTGCTTAGAAACCCCATACGTTGTGTCTCTCGCTCTCTCTTCCCCCCCCCCCCAAATGCATGTTTTATAAGAAACAAGCCGACCCGCAAAGTACCATACGCCGCTATTTAGTTGTTTTATTTTCTGCTTATCAGCAATTCATAATTTATAAATTCGACGCTATTCCCCCCCCCCCCCCCGCCCCGTTAAATCAGCCGTCAGTGTCGACAGTTTACAGTCGACAATGAAAAAATCAAGCAGAAATTGTCACCTCCCCTTTAGTTTCAAATCGTTTAAATACCAAGTTATCTGCCCCTAATAGCCGTCACTAATTCAACCCGGCTCTACGATTGTAAACATTCGTCGTGAACCACAGCTCACCAGACTGGCGGGGGTGGGGGTAGTAGCGATAGGCCTGGAGAACGAGTGGGGGGGAGCGAGGCCTATGTATGTGGTGGTGGTGTCCAGCATCGTCCCCACGTAGATATATATATATATATATATATATATATATATATATATATATATATATATATATATATATATATATTTATATATATATATATATATATATATATATATATATATATATATATATATATATATATATATATATATATATATATATATATATATATATATATATATATATATATATATATATATATATATACGAGCTGACCCGCGACGTAGCATACGCAGCTATTTAGTTGTTTTATTTTCTACTCTTCAGTAATTCATAATTTGTGAATTCGACAGTACTAATGCTTCCACTGAATATATTTGCTTTAAAACGCTAACGATACCCCCCCCCCCCTCATTTCCCCCTACCCCACCCCCTCCCCTCACCCCCGTGAAAGCAGCCTTCTCTTAGTTACCTCCCCTAAGTTTAAAATCGTTGCAAACTAAATTATCTGCCCCTAATAGTCGTCACTAAACCCGGCTCTACGATTGTAAACATTTAGCGTGAATCACAGCTCACCAGACCATGAAGGGGTGGGAGTGGTAGGGAGCGCGCTTACAGCTTGGTGTTTTCTATGGTCTCCAAGAAGAGAATTATATATATATAGATAGACGAACCGACCCGCGCCGTAAGCATACGCAGCTATTTAGTTGTTTTAATTCCTATATTTCAGAAATTCATAACTTGTAAATTCGACAATACCAATGCTGCGACTGAATATATGTTGCTTTAAAACACTATCAGTAGCTTGTGAAGGACGATAACTAACCTAACCTAACCTAACCTAACCTAACCTAACCTAACCTAACCTAACCTAACCTAACCTAACCTTACCTAACCTAACCTAACCTAACCTAACCTTACCTTACCTTACCTTACCTTACCTTACCTTACCTTACCTTACCTTACCTAACCTAACCTAACCTAACCTAACCTAACCTAACCTAACCTAACCTAACCTAACCTAACCTAACCTAACCTAACCTTACCTTACCTTACCTTACCTTACCTAACCTAACCTAACCTAACCTAACCTAACCTTACCTTACCTTACCTTACCTTACCTTACCTAACCTAACCTAACCTAACCTAACCTAACCTAACCTAACCTAACCTAACCCAACCCAACCCAACCCAAGCCAACCCAACCCACCGCAACCCAACCTAACCCAAACCCAAACCCAAACCCAAACCCAAACCCAAACCCAAACCTAAACCTAAACCTAAACCTAAACCTGACCCAACCATAACCCTTAACCCAACACTTGATATGTTGCTATTATTCTACACTCTGCCTGTTATTGGAGGAATTGTCTGAAATATCGATGCATTTTTTTAAACCTTGGAGTCCCAAGAAATACCATACAGTATTTGTTTTTCTTAATACTTAGATCAACCTCGCTAAAATACAAACGCTGAAATGTTACATTAAAAAAATAACCACTATCCGCCATTGCTATTTAGTTGTATGTATGTACATGTAATTTTTTTTTAAATGTCCAACTTTATATAATAAGTGCTACTAGTGAAGCCATTTTTCACTTCCCCCACGCTTCCCCCACACCGCCCCCCCCCCCCCCGTCAACGAAATGGAATTTATATAGAAAATATATACTTTTAACAGTGTCACCAACCAGTTCTACGGCTCAATAAAACCTGCATGAGCCATAGAACTGGCTGGTGACCTACTTACCAGCCCTATTGTGTGCAGTTTGCAGCCCTGACTTCTACGGGAAAGACTGCTCCGAGCCGTGCTCGTGCAATAGGATGTGTCGAATGGACGGCTCGTGCTCGAACCTCAAGTGCAGAATGGGAACGTACGGAGAGGATTGCAAGACGGGTAAAGGGATGGAAACCTTGCATGTTTGTACAGTAGAGGGAGGGGGGTAATCCCGGGGGGGGGGTAATCCCTGAGTGGGAAAAACATATTTTTGCATTTTTTTTCCGTATGTTTATGTATATATATATATATATATATATATATATATATATATATATATATATATATATATATATATATATATCTGTGTAGATGTGTGGATGTATGTCTGTGAACACGATAACTTGAGTAGAGGTACAGTTAGGTTGATGAATATATATATATATAATATATATATATATATATATATGTATATATATATATATATATATATATATATATATATATATATATATATATATTTATAGGCCTAAGTATTATATCAAATTTGTAGTATTGTATCAATGTTTAAGCGATTTTTGGTAACCGGAAGTGGAACTTGAGTACTATTTCAGGTACATAGACGAAATTTCACGTATAAGTAAAAGATCTCATTTTGAGTAATTTCCGTTAACTAATATTCCGCAATATTATACACACTTTGGTTTATAAGAATATTCTATATAGTTTAGGGGAGATCACTCCCGCTTTGTTTGTATATTTGAATGTTGTTTTGTTTTTTGTCTGACCGCATATTGTATAACTGTAAAGTCCATGTTAAAAAAAAACACTAAGACCGCAAGCACGTAACAGCATTGTTTCCCCTTCCGTGTAATAGAATAGTTTCCCCTTTCTGTATAATAGCATTGTTTCCCCTTGTATAACTGTATAATAGCATTGTTTCCCCTTCTGTATAATAGAATTGTCTCCCCTTCTGTATAATATAATTGTTACCCCTTCTGTATAATAGAATTGTTCCGTATAATAGCATTGTTTCCCTTTTGTATAATAGCATTGTTTCCCTTTCTGTATAATAGCATTGTTTCCCTTGTATAACTGTATAATAAAATTGTTTTCCTTTCTGTATAATAGCAGTTTCCCCTTGTATAACTGTATAATAGCATTGTTTCCCCTTCTGTATAATAGCATTGTTTCCCCTTCTGTATAATAGCCTTGTTTCCCCTCTCTGTATAATAGCATTGTTTCCCTTGTATAACTGTATAATAACATTGTTTCCCCTTCTGTATAATAGCATTGTTTCCCTTTAGGTATAAAAGCTTTGTTTCCCCTTGTATAACTGTATAATAGCATTGTTTCCCTTTCTGTATAATAGCGTTGTTCCCCTTGTATAACTGTATAATAGCATTGTTTCCACTTGTATAATAGCCTTGTTTCCCCTTCTGTATAATAGCATTGTTTCCCTTCTGTATAATAGCATTGTTTCCCCTTGTATAAATGTATAATAGCATTGTTTCCCTTATGCATAATAGCAGTTTCCCCTTGTATAACTGTATAATAGCATGTTTCCCCTTCTGTATAATAGCATTGTTTCCCATTGTATAACTGTATAATAGCATTGTTTCCCCTTGTATAACTGTATAATAGAATTGTTTCCCCTTCTGTATAAAAGCATTGTTTCCCTTTCTGTATAATAACACTGTTTCACCTGGTATAACTGTACAATAGCAATGTTTCTCCTTCTGTATAATAGCATTGTTTCCCCTTCTGTATAATAGCATTGTTTCCCCTTGTATAACTGTATAACATAATTGTTTCCCCTTCTGTATAATAACATTGTTTCCCCTAGAGGACGTGACGCTACTCGCCGTTGAAGTCACACCTCCCGCTCTCTTTGACGGAAACAAGGACACCAGTACTACCCTGAAGGATGTAAAAGTGGGCGTAAATTTTAAAGACCCTACACCGACCAACTCTTTTTCCATTGTTTTCGAACCAGGGTGTAAGTGTTTAGTTAATAAGGAAAGATGGTTTTAGAAGTGTCGTTAATTTTTAAGAGGTTATTTAAACAGAGTATCTTATACTAGCGTGCCCGTCCCGCGCGTTGCTGCGGTGGGGGGGGGGGGGATAGAAGAAAGTCTTACAAAATATATAAGAAGGGTTTCATCCGTGCGTGCTTTGCCAATCTTATATTCTTAAACGCGTGACATTGTTTTCTAAAAGTGAGTTATTTAAATGAAAACAATGCCTGCGCTTGAATCATAAATATCGGGACACGGGTTTACCTACACTACCGCGTGAAAACATTGAGTGTGCGTCCATCACTCAGCGAAATAATGAGGAAGAACACACTTTGGTGACCGCCCAGGTATCAGGAACGTAGAGGGGTGCCAAATATATACACACACACACACACATATATATATATATATATATATATATATATATATATATATATATATATATATATATATATATATATATATATATATATGTATAAACATAAACATAAATAAACATATACGTATATAGATTTATATATTAATAATATAGCGGCCAGGTAGTGTGTCAGTCAGTCAGTCATCGCTATAGAATCTAAAAACAACATGTAAACAACGACACATGACATGCATCTTACGTGCATCGCCATTGTCTTATTACAAGCAATAGTGTCGTTGCTGTTTATGTATGTATATTTATATATTTATATAAGCCCAATTTATGTTTCATTTTATAGCTGATTTAAGTAAAATTTCAAAAGAAGCATTTAACATACAAATATGGGACGAGGCGTCACAATCAATGGTACCTATGGCTGAGGATTACACTGTGGTGATTGGGGATGATAATACGGCGACAGTTCATTGGAGAGGCCGAGGGTTGTACAGAAGATGGAAATCTTGGTCGACACGGAACAAAAGGCGTCTTCGTTTCACGTGAGCGGAGGTAAGGTTGTCAGTATGACATACATACAAGACGTTGGACGGAGGTAAGGTAGTCTGTATGACTTACATACAAGACGTTGAACGAGTAAGGTAGTCTGTATGACTTACAGTCTGTTTGGCCTTACAGCATGAAGACGTTGGACGGAGGTAAGGTAGTCTGTATGACATACATACAAGACGTTGGGACGGAGGTAAGGTAGTCTGTATGACATACAGCATGAAGATGTTGGACGGAGGTAAGGTAGTCTGTATGACTTACAGTCTGTATGGCCTTACAGCATGAAGATGTTGGACGAAGGTAAGGTAGTCTGTATGACATACAGCATGAAGATGTTGGACGGAGGTAAGGTAGTCTGTATGACATACATCATGAAGATGTTGGACGGAGGTAAAGTAGTCTGTATGACGAACGTACAACTTAAAGACGATGGACGGAGGAAAGGCATTCTGGGTCCAAGTCTAGACCGTCACCTAGGTGCTAACTCACGTTAGCGAAAGTTAGGTGGCTGAGCATAGTGCTGACTACACTATCCCTTCATATGCTGAGGTCACAGAAACAGGTGAACTCTACTTCACTTGCCCCATGGACCATCAGGTTTAAAAGTGAACTTTACTTAATGGGGTCATCCATAAATGACGTCACACTCGTAGGGGGGAGGGGGGGTCCGTAATTTTGTGACGATGTGTGAATGAGGGGGAGGGGGGGGGGGGTCAGATGTTGCGACGTCACATTGTTGCATTATAAAAAAAGCAATGTTAGAAAACGAATTTTAGACGTTATTTCGCGTTTTAGATAACTGTTTTAATAAATTGTAATAGTTTAGACAAGATTTTGGAAAATATCGATGTTTAAAAAAAATTCAACTGCAATTTTGAAAGGGGAGGGGGGTTGTAGGTTGAGGTGTGACGTCATTTTAGATGGGGGTCTGGCTTTTTTGTGACGACGTGTGACGGAGGGGAGGGGCGGGAGGTAAAAATCGTCCAAAAAAGCGTGACGTCATTTATGGATGACCCCTAATTTACTTAAATAATAATAAAAGCTTAAAAAATATTAAGTAAAGTTCACTTTTAAACCTGTCTTGGTGCTCTATCTTGTCATTACAATCTATTTTGTTTATTGGATGGTTTTTGCAAGGAATTTGATTATTAAATACAATCTCTTTCAATTCATTTCTTTTCGAGCTAGGTTGTTTACAAAACGTTGATTATTTTAAAGTATAATTGATTGAAAAAAAAATATATAATATTTAATTTAATACCATGTCTTTCATTTGAGATCTTTTTAAACTAGATTTTTTACACAACGTGATTGATAAAAATAATTGAATTTGAATTTTCTTTTAAATGTATATTAAGTTTCATGGCGTAAGACTCATGTTTTACATTAAGCTTTCAAAAGCATTTTCATTTTTAAAAAGTCAATAAAGAACTTTTTCTATGCAACGTCGATATTTATTATAATTTTTAAACATTTATTTGTATTACAAATGTGTTTCGAGTAATCGTCTCAATCTCAGAAACGTCCATGGGGTAGGTGAAGCAGAGTTCATCTGTTTCTGTTACCTCCACGACAGAATTTTGCAGCTAGTATATATATATATATATAAGGAGGTATTGTAATCGTAACAAGGGGTCGGCGTGGTCGAGTCGGTAAAGCTCATGGTTGCAAATCCAAAAAGAAAAGTAGACTGAAATCGGAGTCTACAGTGGCGCATAATAAGTTGACAAGTATACTTAATAGGCATGAAAAGCTGGTTTCAAATTTTTGTTGCCAGAAAACTTTTTTTTATGACTTACTTGACTTAGTTCTCTTTGTTCCTTATGGGACATAGGGCCTCAACATTTTCCCTCCATTTCAGAAATATATATATATATATATATATATATATATATATATATATATATATATATATATATATATATATATATATATATATTTATATATATATATATATCTATATATATATATATATATATATATATATATATATATACATATACATATATATATATATATATATATATATATATATATATATATATATATATATATAGATATATATATCCACATGCGTCGTCACGGCCGTGTTGGGCGTGGAGCGAGGATTGGGGGGGGGGGGGCCTCTAAGTCAAAAGCGCGTCATCATGTTCAAATGGCGCGCGATGGTTTGTTAGTCGTGTTCTATAATATGTGTTCAGCTAATTGTGGTAATTTTGGATTGTTACTAAAACATCAGTAAATGTAACACGTATAGCAAAACTAATCATATTATTAAAGCAAAAAAAAAAGGTTTTTCCAATTGTGTATCATATATTTTTTCCCCTAAGGCGTACAAGTGGAATCTGTGCCAGCAGAAGAGGGAGCTCTCAACCAAGCGGACTCCAAAACCCCTTTGTTCTCCCTCCAAGTTGGTGATCCCACCCCCTTCCCTCAACTTGCCAAGGACCTCACGGACGGTGATCGATTTTCTTCCTGCGTCGAAACTGACGAAGCGAGCGACCTGCATATGACTTTTGGAGTCTATACCTTCCTTCAGCGCATCATGATTTTTACACCGGGTATAATTTTTTTGACAAGCACGTTTGGCTAGGGTCTGTTTGACGGGAAGAATTCATTGAGAAATGACACAATGAAATTTCTACCAAAAAATATTTAAAAAAAAAACGATTATTAATTACGGCAATTAAATAAAAAAAAAAAAGAAGAAACTTTAATAATTGTATTTAAATACTAATGCGTTTTTATGTAACTATAAATAAAGCAGAGTATCGCTTGTATTATATATATATATATATATATATATATATATATATATATATATATATATATATATATATAATACATATAATATTGCATATATTTACTGTTATGTTCATGTTGTATTGTTAATTTATGCGTCAAAAGGTGTCATAAAATATTAATGCAATTACAGTATACACCAGTCTTCAAATAGTATTATATATATATATATATATATATATATATATATATATATATATATATATATTTATTTATTTATTTATTTATTTATTTATTTATTTATTTATTTATTTATTTATTTATTTACTTGTTTTAAATTTATTTATTAATTTATTTATTAATTTATTTATTTATTTATTTATTTATTTATTTATTTATTTATTTATTTATTTATTTATTTATTTATTTATTAATTAATTAATTAATTTATTTATTTATTTATTTATTTATTTATTTATTTATTTATTTATTTATTTATTTATTTATTTGTAACACATATCATTGTTACCAGCGGGTTGCGGCCCCTGTTGGACGTTTTTTCATGTTTTTCGGTGAGCAACTTCAAATTGAACCGGAAACGAAAAATGACATTGAAAACAGATTTTTATCCAGAATTGGCATTTTAATCGAATTTAAGCTTGTTCTACACTTAGTTACTGCACATTGATACTAAATCATGACAAAAGTCGCATTTAGAGTTTCTTTCAGGAAACTATACTTGAGGGAAGAGGGGGCTTTGCCCCCCCCCCCCCACCACACACAAACACCACAAAGCACGTCTACCGTCCTATTCAACTAAATATAATTATATACTTTTTCCTGTGTCCACCCCCTCCCAGAAAATTTAGTCCAACCCGACTCCCGAAAATTTCAAGTACCCCCCCCCCCCCCTCACCCGGGAGGAAAAAGTTTGAAAGGAACAGTGTCGCATTTGCAGATCATACAAACTAAAAGTAGAGCCTGGAAGAGCCCCTACCCGAAGAAATGCATGAAAAAAACTATGCACACATAACACTTTTAAGATTAGAGCATTCAAATTACCCCCCCTCCTGTGGAGGAAAATGTCTGCTAGAAACACTGGTCGCACTTCCGGGGAGTGGATGGGGGGGGAGGTGCTGCTTACCCCCGAAAGAAATTCTTCACACAAACCATTTTTAAGATTAGACATACTAATTAGGCCGTAATGTCAGTCTTTTTTTTATTGAGTATCGATGACGTCATGCTTATGAGACGGGGGGGGGGGGGGGGGCGGCTTAGACGTTCTACCGGGGGTGGGGCTTCCCCCTACCCGAAGAGATGCATGAAATTGAATCTTTTCACGCATAACACTTTTTAAGATTAGACATATTAACGAGGCCGTAATGTCATTGTTTTTTCTATAGAGTATCGATGACGTCATTTCTTTTGATGTGGGGGGGGGGGCTTCGCCCCTACCCGAAGTTATGCATAAAAGAAACCATACACGCAAACCACTTTTAAGATTAGATAACATTGGCTTTTTAATTCAATGTTTACTCGAGAATCAATGACGTCATATTATTGTGTGCACTCTCCCGGCTTTCCACTATATGCTCAATGTGACGTCATGTTTCGTTTTCGTTTTACTATGAAATTTTTTATTTAGCTTATTTTTCTCTATAGCGTTCCCGACAGATACATAGATAGATAGATACACATATACGTAGACAGACAGCGAAACTATTATACTAAACGAGAAGAATGGCCCGTTGAGGAAGGATACAACGGGCGCTAGGTTTTATAGTGCTGTCTATTTTCTCTAAACTTAAACCAAAACCAAA
Source organism: Physella acuta (assembly GCF_028476545.2). Taxonomy (NCBI): domain Eukaryota; kingdom Metazoa; phylum Mollusca; class Gastropoda; family Physidae; genus Physella; species Physella acuta. The sequence goes on along the minus strand of NW_026732158.1, from coordinate 228,053 downwards.
ATCACCACCTATACTTCAAATTTAAACGGAAACGACAAATGACATTGAAAACGGATTTTTATCCAGAATCGGCATTTTAATCGGATTTAAGCTTGATCTACACGTAGTTATCGCGCATTTATACTAAATATAGTCGTCGTCATACCCATAAACCATGGACCTTATCTCCATCATGACTAAAGTCACATTTAGAGTTCTTTCAGGAACTATACTTAGGGGGAGGGGGCTCCGCCCCGCCCACCAACACTCCCCCCCCCCCACCTAAGCACCCCAAAGCACGTCTACCGTCCCATTCACCGAAATATAATTATATACTTTTTTTCAGTGTCCGTCCCTTCCGAGAAAATTTATTCCGCCCCCGAAAATTTTAAGTAACCCCCCTCTCCGTCCAGGAAAAAGTCTGAAAGAAACACTGGTCTCGCTCTTAGCCACTACCCGAAGAATTAATTCTATGAAAGAAACGCTAAATGCAAAACACTTTTATAGAGTATCGATGACGTCATCTATTTTGAGTTGGGGGGGGGGGTGTAGGCGGCTTAGATGTTCTAACGGGGGGAGGGCTTCGCCCCTACACGAAGCATTGTATGAAAGAAACTCTTCACGCAAACCACTCCTAAGATTAGACAACATTGGCTTTTTAATTCAATGTTTACTCGAGAATCAATGACGTCATATTATTTTGTGCACTCTCCGGCTGTAGACTTTTTTACTTTCTCGTATAGGCCTATACGAAGTATAGAGAAAGTATTGTAATCGTGCACAAAAAAAATCGAGATTTTTACAAATCTCGACGTTTTACACCTTACTGATACGGAAAAACATAATTTTGCAATCTTGTCCGTATGTCTGTGTGTCTGTGTGTGTGTCTGTGTGTGTGTCTGTGTGTAAACACGATTACTTGAGTACCGTTACAGCTAGGTTGATGAAATTTCATATATAAATATTTTATCAAAATCGTAGATCCTTATCAACTTTTGAGCGATTTCCAATAACCGGAAGTGGTACTTATTCTACTTTGAATTTTTCAAAAAGCCTATAACTTGAGTACTGTTTCAGATAGATAAATGAAATTTCACATGTAAGTAAAAGATCTAATCCTCTACCTTCTGTCAAATTTTGAGTAATTTCCGTTTACCGAAATTACTAATTTACGCTATTTTCGATTTCTCAAAAAACGCACGTAAATTTATAAAGTACTAATAATATCCCGCACTATTATGCACATTTTATTAGGCGTTCACTTAGTGTGCAATTCTTTTTTTTTTTTTACGAGATTCCATTCTATTATAAAAAGTTTAAGTAAATAAAAATGGATTACAAATATTGTCTATGTCCTGAGTTGCCATCCCTCGTAGTTTTATATTAGAATATCCGAGAATGTTTAGGGGAGATCACTCCCGGTTTATTATACTATATGCTAAATGTCACGTCATATTTCGTTTTCGTTTTACTATGAAAGTTTTTATTTTGCTTGTGTTTTCTCTATAGCGTTTTTGTCAGATACATAGATAGCTACACAGATAGATAGACAGACAGCGAAACTATTAGTATAGACGAGAAAAATGGCCCGTTGAGGAAGGATACAACGGGCACTAGGTTGATAGTACTGTCTATTTTCTCTAAACTAAAACCAAAATCACCACCTTAATTCAATTTAACCGGAAACGAAAAATGACATTGAAAACGGATTTTTACCCAGAATCGGTACTTTAATTTATACAAAATATAGTCATAGGCATATCCCTGAACCATGCACCTAATCTCATTCATGACAAAAGTCGCATTTAGAGTTTCTTTCAGGCAACTCTACTTGGGAGGAGGGGGCTCCGCGCCCCCCCCCCCCCCCACACACACACCCCAAAACATGTCTACCGTCCCATTCAACGAAATATAATTAAATACTTTTTCTAGTGTCTGCCCCCTCACAGAAAATTCTACCCCCCGCCCCCGAAAATTTCAAGTACCCTCATCCCTCTCCGGGGAGGAAAAAGTCTGAAAGAAACACTGGTCGCATTTGTAGATCATACAAACTAAAGGAAGAACCTGGGCGGGGCTTCGATCCTACCGGAAGAGATGCATGAAAAAAATTGTGCACGCTAAACACTTTTTAGATTAGAAAAAGTTCCTCACTCCGGGGAGGAAAAAGTCTGATAGAAACACTGGTGTCGCGCTTAGCCACTACCCGAAGAATTGCATGAAGGAAACTCTTTACGCAAACCACTTTTAAGATTTTATTATAGAGTATCAATGACGACATTTCTTTTGAGTTGGGGAGGGGGGGGGCGTAGACGTTCTTAAGGGGGGGGGAGGTGGAATGGGCTTGAGATTATTTTCTACTATATGCTCCAATGTGACGTCATATTTCGTTTCCGTCTGACTATGAAAGTTTTTAATTTGCTTGTGTTTTCTCCATAGCGTTCTTGTCAGATACATAGATAGATAGACAGATAGATAGACAGACAGCGAAACTATTAGTATAGATAGATATTTAAATGCAACATCTATGTTTTGATTTTTTTTTATTTGGACCTCGAGTTAATCATAGGCCACCAGAATTGTTAATTAATAGTTAATGCGGTCCTCGGGATGAAACGTTTGGAGACTATAGTTGAATCTAGGCATCTATTTGCCCCCCCCCCCCCTCCTTGAAAAACGCCAACGGCCTGGCCCCTCCACCCCGTACGAAATAGAATTCATATATAAAATATATACTTTAACCAACACCCTCCCCACCCCCCCCCCCCCCCCCCGTAAGATGATCGCTCCATTCCCCAACCCCCGAAATATTTTTTTTAAATTTTATATTCCCCCCCCCCCCTTGGAGAGAAAAAAGTGTGAAAGAAACACTGTCAGAGACCCCCCCCCCCCCCCCGGGGTTAATTTATATCATTTGGGCCTCGATATGACTTTCTCGCAGGCAGCGGCAAAGAGTGGAAAGCTGAAGTGGTGTGCTACGATTTGGCCGATGCGGAAGTTATGAGGACCGAGGTTTCCGGCGGTAAGGAAAGAATTTACCCTGTCAACGTGAATATGAACGTGCTCAAAGTCAAGAT